>NC_058404.1:129732919-129834849 GCF_002201575.2 Neomonachus schauinslandi | reverse complement strand
ACAAACGGTAGTCTTAAGTAGGATCCTAGACCTTCAGGCACAGTGGTAAAAATTTGTCCTTTTCATCTATATTTTAAACACGAGTGTGTCCCCTTTACTAGGTGAATAATGTTTAACTGGAGGTGTTTGCTAGAAGTCTGGGGCTAGAGGCTTTCCTTTTGCTCCAGTCAAATATTCTACTCGGTCTTCATTTCCACTCTGTTTGCTTACCTCAGCTTGGAATAGAAAGTTTGGCTTCTTAAACCCCCCAAAATTCCACATTACTGGACTCTAAGTCAATTATGGTCCACAGACATGAAGAATCTCTTTAAGCAGAATTGTATTTTATTCCTCCTCTGCTTTCCAATACATAAATGTTAGGCCAACTGTAACTCTTTCTTGAAGGACTTAACTAAAAGTTGCAAGAAGTAGCTAGAACACCAGAATTCTGAAAATTTCCTATCGGTTCTCCAGAGGAGCAAACATTTAGTCAAATGCTTCAGTTTCACACAAGAAGGATCATTTAACCACTCAACTTTGAAGAGTGGAATGGATCATCCTTTCCCTTGCTTTATCGCCTTTTTACCAATTCAACATTTTAGAGTCTCCTACTTATGACAGCTCATTTCTGATGACAGATCTGATATCAGGATGTTTCCATATCTTGGTTATTGTAAATAATGCTGCAGTGAACATGGGCGTGCATATATCTTTTCAAATTAATGTTCTTATTTTCTTCACATAAATACCCTGAAGTGGAATTGCCGAATCATGTGGTAGCAATATTTTTATTTTTTTGAAGAACCTCCACTCTTTTCTATAGTGGCTGCACCAGTTTACACTCCCAGTAATAGTGCACAAGGGTTCCCTTTTCTCCTTATCCTTGCCAGCACTTGTTATTTCTAGTCATTTTGATAATAGCCATTCTAACATGTATGAGGTGATACCTCACTGTGGTTTTGATTTGCAGTTTCCTGATTAATGATGTAGAATATATTTTCATGAACCTGCTAGTTATCTGTACATCTTCTTTAGAAAAATGCCTATTTGGATCTTCTGCCCATTTTAAATCAGCTTTTGTTTTGTTTTGTTTTGTTTGTTTTTGTTTTTGTTTTGCTGTTGAGTTGTATGAGATTTTTATATAGTTTGAGTACTAGCCCTTTGTCAGACATATGATTTGTAAATATTTTCTCCCATTTAGTAGGCTCCCTTTTCATTTTGTTGATGGTTTCCTTTGCTGTTAAGAAGCTTTTTAGTTTGGTGTAGTCCCACTTGTTTACCTTTGCTTTTATTGCTTTTGCTTTTGGTTTCAGATTCAAAAAATCATTACCAAGACCTGTGTCAAGAAGTTACCTCCTCTGTCTTCTCTCAGTAGTTTTATGGTTTTAGGTCTTATGTTCAAGTCTTTAATCCATTTTGAGTTAATTTCTAGTTAATTTCTGTGTATAATGTAAGATAATGGTCCATTTCATTCTTCCTCCTTTTGGTTATCCACTTTTCCCAACACCATTTATTGAAGAGATTGTCCCTGCCCCATTTTATATTCTCAGCTCCTTTGTTATAAATTAAAACTGATCATTTTTGCAAAGGTTTAATTTGGGGCTTTCTATTTTGTTCCATTTGCCTATGGATCTGTTTCTATGCCAATACCATACTCTTTTAACTACCATAACTTTGTAATAGTTCTCAATGGGGGGACAGTTTGGACAACCTATTGTCCAGCTCTGTTTTTCTTTCTCAAGATTGAGAAATCAGCAATCTTTGTTGAGAACTTTTATCATAAATGGATGTTGAATTTGGTCAAATTTTTTCTGCATCTATTGAGCTGATCATATTAATTTTTATCCTTCATTTTAATATGGTGTATTACATTGACTGATTTGCAGATGTTGAACCATTTTTGCATCCTCAAAAGAAATCCCACTTGATCATGGTGTATGACCCTTTTGCTGTATGTTGAATTTAGTTTGCTAATATTTTGCTGAGGATTTTTTTGCATCTGTGCTTATCAGGGATATTGGCCTGTATTTTCCCTTTCTTGTGGCATCCTTGTCTGGTTTTGGTATTAGGGTAATGCTGGCCTTATTAAATGAGTTTGGATGAGTTTCCTCCTCTTATATTTTTTGGAAGAGTTTGAGAAGGAAAGTATTAATTCTTTGAAAGTTTGATAGAATTCCCTGGTGAAACTGTCTGGTCCTAGACTTTTGTTTGTTGGGAGAATTTAGATTACAGATTCAATATTTTCATACTAGTAATAAGTCTAAAAGAAATAGAGTTTCTGTTTCATCTTGATTCAGTTTTGGTAAGTTGTATGTTTCTAGGAATTTATCCATTTCTTCTAGGTTGTCCAATTTGTTAGCATTTAATTGTTTGTAGTAGTCTTTTATGATCCTTTGCATTTCTGTGGCATTATTTATAATTCTTCCTTTTTCATTCTGATTTTACTTATTTGAATTCTTGCTATTTTTTCCTTTCCTTAAGATATGGCCATTTTGTTTATCTCTTCAGAGAACCACCCCTTAGTTTCATTCACCTTTTATACTATCCTATTTAGTCTCTATTTTGCTTTGATCTTTGTTATTTCCTTCCTTCAACTAACTTTGGGCTTTTTTTTTTCCTAGTTCCATAAGGTGTAAAGTTAGTTTTTTTAAGACTTCTGTTGGTTCTTGAGGTAGACATTTATTGCTGTAAACTTTCCTCTTAGAACTGCTTTTGCTACATCCTGTAAATTTTGGTATGTTACCTTTCCATTTTTTGTTTGTCTCAAAGTATTTTTTGATTTCTCTTTTTAGTTCTTCTTTTACCCATTGGATGTTCAGTTGCATGTTGTTTAATCTCCACATATTTATGAAATTTCCAGTTTTCTTTGTGGAATTAACTTCTAGTTTCATACCCGTGGGGCTAGAAAAGATTCTTGAAATGATGTCAATCCTCTAAAATTTATTAAGACTTGTTTTGTGGCCTAATATATAATCCATCTTGGAAGATGTTCCATGTGCACTTGAGAAGACTGTGTATCCTGTTGCTTTGGGATGGAATGTTCTGTAAATATCCGTTAAGTCCATCTGGCCTAATGTGTCATTTAAAGCCAGTGTTTTTTATTTGTTTTTTTTTTTTGTTTTTTTCATGATCTACTTGTAGATGCAAGTGGGTGTTAAAGCTCCCCTTCTATTACTGTATTGTTGTCTATTTCTCCCTTTAGATCTGTTAATATTTGCTTCATATATATATGTATATATGTTTATATATGCTCCTATATTGAATGCATAAATATTTACAAATGTTTGACCTTCTGGTTAGATGGAGCTCTTTATCATTATATAATGCTCTTCTTTGTCTCTTATCACATATTGGTTTTGTCTGATATAACTACTTCAGCTTTCTTTTAATTTCTATCTGCATGGAATATCTTTTTCCATCCCTTCTCCTTCAAGTCTGTGTGTGTCCTTACATTTAAAGTAAGTCTCTTGTAGGCAGCATATAGATGGTTCTTGGTTTTTGTTTTTCATTTTGTTTGTTAGTTTTCATTTAGCCACTCTATGCCTTTTAATTGGGAAATTTAGTCCATTTCTATTTAAAGTAATTATTGATAAATGTATGGTTATTGACATTTTGTTAATTGTTTTCTGGCTACTTTTGTAGTTCCTCTTTGTTCTTTTCTTCTTCTCTTGTTCTCTTCCTTTGTGGTTTGATGACTTTTTTTTAGTACGCTTATATTCCTTTCTCGTTATCTTTTGTGTATTTACTATAGGTTTTTGCTCAGTGTTAGGGACAGGCTTTGGTGCTGGTATGTCAAAAATAATTAGTCATGCTACCTAGATTCAAGGAGTTCCATAGGTTTGATGTTCCAATAATTAGGCCCTGAGCTTAAGGTTCAGGATTTAGTGATTAATATAAGGGAAGTACACCCAGGAGAAAGCAGTAAGGGAGTGGGGAAAACAGGGTGGGAAGACAAAGAAACCAGGATCTAGAGAAATTTCAGTTGAAGTTCTGAACTCAACCCTGATCCTCTGAGAGACTCTGGAGGTTAAATTACACTTCAGACTTTACCTTGCCTTTAGGTGAGTAGGGCTTTTATACTCCTGTTGGTTAGGACAGGGGGCATTGGGGATATGGGAGTGTGGTAGTGCTTAAAACTTTCAGGTATGTCCAGCAACTCCTACAGGGGGGATACTCTACTAAAACAGTTCTCTGAAGGTTGCAGGTGTAATTCTTTCAAAGCAAAGCATGCATAAACTTGACAAGCATGCCGAAAGCTGACTTATGGAATAGGAAGCAGCATGTGTGGGGCACCAGAAGTGATTATTAATAGTAGAAGTTCATATTCTAGAAGAGGTGTTAATCCTTGAAAATATTAATGTGATAACTGCAGTAATATATTGATATTCAAAGCAGTAATAACTCATGAAGATGGATTGGGTAAGTCTTTGGGTGGTAAGGATGGAGGTCAAGGAATGCTTGAGTAGAAAGATGAAGAAAACAACTAAATCTTAATATGCTTGCCACTATAAACTAAGTATTAAAAGTGTAAGTGTGGGGATGCCTGGGTGGCTCGGTCAGTTAAGCATCTGCCTTCGGCTTGGGTCATGATCCCAGGGTCCTGGGATTGAGTCTTGCATTGGGCTCCCTGCTCTGTGGGGGTCTGCTTCTCCCTCTCCCTCTGCCTGCTTCTCCACCTGCCTGCCACTTCCCCTGCTTGTGCACTCTCTCCCTCTCTCTCTTGTGGCAAATAAATAAATAAAATCTTTAAAACAAAGTGTAAGTGTGGTTTGATTATCAGTGTTTCTTTATGGGAAAATTAATAATCTTTCACTCCTCCTTAGAAGAAGGTTTGTTTTAGGCAGTTTCTTATGTTCTCTTCTCAAATCCGATATTGCTTCACTGTGTGAACTAATTGTTGTCCTTTAAAACCTATTAAAAATTCCTTCTACAGAAACCTGTTGTCTTTTATGTCAAATAAAAGATTCTCTCTCTCCCTCTCCCTCTGTCCCTCCCCCGGCTCATGCTCTCTCTCTCTCTAAAATAAATACAGAAATAAAATATTTAAAAATATATATACATAACCTAAGTCTCAACCCCTCCATCTAGAAAATAGAGGTGATACTCATCTGTATCTCCTGCGATTGCTGTGAGTGTTAAATAACATGCTCAGCACATTGCCTGAGACATTGTAGATTCTTAGTAGATGATAGCAGCTATTAAAAATAAAAACAATAATATAGGAATATTACTTAAAGATTGTCAATGAAGTAGAAACACTTCTCTTAATAAATTTACTATTAAATCTTTATTCTATGAAGATCTATCTATCTATCTATCTATCATCTATCTATCTATGAGAGAGTTTGATTCAAAGATATGCCTCTCAGTCTTATAGATACATTTGCCTCCTTCAATTTAAATAGTCTTGGTTATTTTATTCCTAAATCCATCACAGATTAGACTAACATTTTTCAAGCCATGTTCCAAAGAACTCTTATATTAAGTGAAATGTTAATTGAATACACCACAAAATAACTAAACAATTTTTAATTTAGTGTAATTATGATTTTACAATTTATTTTCAAGATATACATGAAAAATACCAAACACGTTTATAGAGCTCTTATAATTTTGAAAAAATCTGATTTAAGAAGGCATTTTTCATTTGCAAATCCTATCATAAAATTGAAAGCTAAGTTACATGAAGCATTAAACAATTATGTTTAACATTTTTGTTTGATTCATCAACAGTTTTGCTAACTATCTGTCCAGTAGCTGGTCTATGTTATGTGCCTTAACTTATAACTCTATATGTCTTTGTTATATTGCTAAATGTTTTTGTTAAATATGACAATCAAATGTGGATCATTTCTAATGATCAAATTCATCTTTGCATCTACTCTAATCCCAGAGCATATTTTATCTCAACTTTGTGATTATGTTCTATTGATGCATTATAATATAAAAAAAGTTACATACTCAAATAAATTTGGAAAACCCTGGATTAAAAGGGACAGATTAGGAGGGGCTTTTGCTAGAGGTATAATGACAGCAGTAGCATGAGGGGGCACTTGATGGAGTGGCAGTAATTCAAGCTGCCATCCCAGCATAACAAAGCACAGGTGAGTAATTGATATTTATAATGATATTTCTAAATCATACATCAGAATGAACTGTGGTTCAGTATACTCAAATTGATAAGGCAGGAGTATATGTAATGAATTTTAGGATAATGTCTATTTATCATAGAAGATTTGAAGGAATTTTGACATTGAAATGGGAATCTCAGTTATCTTTTATCTTGAAAAATGGGAAATGCCTCATTCAATAATGATGTTGGTTAAATAACTTCTTAATTTTAAAGTATGGATGCTACTTTATAAAGGACCATTATTTATTAACCATTTAAATTAGCTAATATTATTAGAATAATGCAATGCCATGAACACATTAAAGTAACTAGAATAGGGCCTTCAATAGGTATGTCCAGTCTTTGACACTATCAATAATAAATCACAATTTTATTTTCTGTTCTTTTAGTCCTTTATCACCAAAAATACAATAGTATCAAATACAGCAGTATCAAACTAAGCTCAACATTAAAAGATATCATTAATTTCCTAAGAGCACATTCAAATGTAATAGATGACCTCCTGACTCTCAACAATATTTCTGTATGTTTCTTATTTTATATGCATGTTCTTCAAAGATTCAAAGATGTTTGTCTTTTTATTTGTAGAAAGAAATTAAAGAAACTAATACTATCCCAGAAAGAAAGGCACAGTTTCATAATGTCAGAGTCAGGGTTAAAGCTCAGTACAGCTGGAATTCAAGAGATGAGGTTAATGATGAGGTTCGGCTCATTGAATCTTATTCTACTTCACAGTGGCCTGAGTTTTCAAATTCTCTCATTAAAGACAACTAACATTTAATGAGTGCTTGCTAAGTGGAAGTTACAGATCTACGATAAGAGCTTTATGTGTATAAAATATTTAATTTTTACAAAAATCTCATGTGATAAAAACTATAAGACCAAAAATATTAAAATTATGATTTCCATTTCAGAGATGTGAAATGGCTTATAGTAATGGTTTAAGATTAATTGTTACCCCAAATTCGTATGTTCCATTTACTCTTTGCCAGCTGCAAATTAGAGTTGGATTTCCTAGATTGTGAAGAAAGGAAAATAATTGTAAAAAATGATTTTTATTTCATCTGGGAAAAAATTTTTGTTAACAATATGGAATCAGGCAAGAGAAAATTTCATTGAATTGGTAAGAGGAAGACTGTGAACAAATGGTGGAAGGGGAGATAGGCTTCATGACTTTGGAAAGGTGTTCTAGTGATAGTTCACTGTTGACAATCAGGTGTAAGACTCGGTTCCTGTCATATTTTGCAACTAATTATTGTGGAACTCTGGAAAACTCCAAGCTTCAGTTTCTTACAAAAATAAGATATAGGTCTAAATTATTTCTCAGTTCTGTAATTGTTGTGATATTCTGAAGTTTTGTTACCAAAGATACACCAAGGCAGTCCATTCCTAAGTCTCACATATCTTGCACAATACTAGCTACTATGGGGAGCAAAGGAAGAAAGAAAAGAAAAGAATAGAAAAAAGAAAGGAGGAGAGAAAGGAGGGAGAGAGGGAAGAAAGGAAGGAAGGAAAGAAGGAATGAAGGAAGGAAGGAAGGAAGGAAAGAAGGAAGGAAAGGAACAAAGGAAGGAAGATAAATTCTTTTTCTTACGTTTATAATTTAGTTGTCAGAACAAAGGCACACACATGTTTAAAACTCTGTGAACAATTCTTTCATAGCAATGAAGGTGCCATGGTGATTTAGAAATTTATGTTTACTGTAATAAATGATCTGAAGGAGAGTAATAGTTATGGTGGTTTGTAAAGAACTCTGAGCCAGGAGTCGGAAAATTTCAAACAAATTCCAATTTTGCTATATTGTCCTTGTTGAGTGGAAATAATAATTATTGAGCACCTCTCATAAATAAGTTATTTTGCTAACTTCTTTACATATGTTAATTACCCTTAACTCTAATGTACCAAAGTAGGAACCTTCAGATTTTAGTGATTAAAAGCACAACTTACTGATTTTCCATGTAAAAAATTCTATTTATGTCATAAGCTTTTTCATGAATTCTTATATTCAGGAAGTTACAGAAGTCGAGTTAGTAGTCATTTAATGTTGGCTAGACTGCTAATTTACTTGGTATGCAGTATGATGGTTAGGTCCCCCTGCTTAATTGAGAGAAAAGGTCAATAGAAAGGAGTAAAGAAAGTTTTAGTATTGTTCTTTTGTGTTCACACTAGCTTTCAGTGCCAGTGGAATGTTTTATGCCTTAGACAAACCTAATGGTTCAAAATGTTCTGTGCTTTGGGGGCATGGAAAATGGCTTCATGTTTGGTTTTTATTTCCTCAAGAAAATTTCCAGAGCTGGGATTAACTCTAAAAATCTTGTTTTAATCTTTACAGAATCAGAGCACTTATTAAATGTGGCAACCTCTGCCAAATGCTCCCTTCAGTTTAAAAAGCTCCATTAAGCCTGTATAGTGAACACTTTCTCACTGCATGATGCGTGTGTGCTTTAATTTATGAAACCAGTTTAAACACTGCATTCTTTTTTTTTATTTTATTATGTTAATCACCATACATTACATCATTAGTTTTTGATGTAGTGTTCCATGATTCATTGTTTGCATATAACTCCCAGTGCTCCATGCAGTACCTGCCCTCCTTAATACCCATCACTAGGCTAACCCATCCCCCCACCCCCCTCCCCTCTAGAACCCTCAGTTTGTTTCTCAGAGTCCATAGTCTCTCATGGTTCATCTCCCCCTCCGATTTCCCCCCTTCATTTTTCCCTTCCTACTATCTTCTTTTTTTTTTTTAACATATAATGTATTATTTGTTTCAGAGGTACAGTCTGTGATTCATCAGTCTTACACAATTCACAGCGCTCACCATAGCACATACCTTCCCCAATGTCTGTCACCCAGCCACCCTATCCCTCCCACTCCCACCACTCCAGCAACCCTCAGTTTGTCTCCTGAGATTAAGAATTCCTCATATCAGTGAGGTCTAAACACTGCATTCTTAAGAAGCTGGCTATAAACCTCAATTTTATAGAGAAGAAAAAATGTTTGGAAATAATTTAAATCTTTTACTATACTACCAGATCTGAATGCCAGTGAGCTACAACTTACCGATAACATACATTATCAATGTTGCCTTCTTTTGCTTTCAGAGGGCAACATAGAGAGAAGGCCAAAACTGGAAGAACACTTTTTTTTTTTTTTTTGCAAATCCAGAATTTCTGGTTTTTATATGCTTTGGCAACCATTAGGGAACTAAAAGAGGTGTAATTGAAAAAGAAATTAAAATGTTAAATTCAAGGACACAGTGCTTTGAATAAAAGCCCCAGATAATGTGAACTTGGTAAGTTCATTAATTATAAATAAAAGATCTAGCATAAATGAGTAATTTTGTGACTTGTGAGACTGAAGAATTTTTAAATTCATCTAGTACAAGAAAATAAGATAGGGAATTAATTTACAAACTAAATTATTAATCTGTAGAAGCTGGGTAACAACATCTCTTTTATTGCACATTTTCAATTGTAGGGCACTCGCTGTGTGAAAGTCTTAGAACTTGATATTAAAATGGATTAGTTTACTGTTATTAGTATATTATTTACTCCTTGTTAGTTTATTCTGTGTGTTAGATATCACTTAAAATAGTAGATCTCGAAAACAGTTTAGGAATGGAACAAAACCTCTGATTTACGTGGGAAGAAAATGTGAAGTCAAAGCAAGTTGTGATTGTCTAGGTTCATGTGAAATTTGTCTGTATTCACACACCATTCAATAGCTCACTTAGGTGAATCTCAACAGCTTATGAATTTGAGAAGGAAAAACAAATACTCTCTTTACATTATTGTATTTTGTTTTACTTCATTTACTGATATTATTATTTCAAGTATTTATATTTTGATTTTCTGGTAGTGATAGTTATTTTTTTCAAGAATTTTCTTTATATCATTGTATAGCATTTTCATCATACTTCATTAAGGGCAAGCACTGTTGGTATTATATGAGCATAGTATTGATTGATTATTTAGAAACAGTTATGAAACAAAAGATATATGTAACCTAAGACAGTACATGAATTGCTAAATACTACTTAAATTTATGTAATTATGAATTTTTAAATTAATTAAATGCTACACTTTATTGAAATAATTACTCTTTTAAAAAACTCATTGGCTACATTCCCCAAATATAAAGTTTATATCCAACTACCAATTTTAATTTAGAGGCAGTGAACATTATAGTTGGATTAGCATTGTACTGATTTTATCTTTTTATTTCATTTTAATTGAAAATAGAGTGCCCTACCAGTCACAGTAGATAACGTTCACAAGATATGTGTACCTGTGTTTTGTGGCTAAATTTATTTACATTCACATTAACTGATTAGTTCCTGCAGTTCCACATTCAACAATTATTCATACAAATGCTTCATTGTATTTGTTATATACTTATCAGTTTGTATAACAAGATGGGTATTGTAACATGCATATTTGATTGTGGCTAAAATTAATTGAGAAACTGCTAATTTTTACTCAAGTTCTATTACCAAAACAAGAGCTTTCAAAAGTAGTTTAAACACTTTGTTTTGCTTATAATATTATAGATATTAAAATTTACAGAAATTATAAATAAGTATCTAAATTCATAAAAATAAATTGTATAATAAACCCTAACTGAATAGTGATGATAGTTTCTGTGATACAAAGATGAAAAATGCATAAACCTGTCCTGTAGGCAGTCACATTTTAGCAGACAGACACAAGTAATTTCAATATAGCCTGATAATAGCTAAAACCCAGCACTTATTTATCACTTTATATGTGTCTGCCCTGCTTTTATTAGTTTTACCTCATTTATTCCTCTCAACAACCCTTAAGTGTAGGTCCTATTACCATTTCCATGTTATAGAAGAGAAAACATTGTCCAGAAAGCATATGTAACGTGCCTAAGGTCACATAAATAATAATTTGCTAAGCTGAGATTGAGACCAAGCAGCCTGAATCTCACTCAAGAAAAAGAGGTGTACACAAGCTATAATTGTAGCAGAGAGATGATGCTGAGTTACAGCCTAAGAAATAAAAAAAACAATGTGCTAGTTAAGGGCTGCACAGTGATGGAAAAGGAAGTTGTCACGGTGAGGGGTTGTCATTTAAGGAGTTTTCTGGGATAAGAAAAGAGATTTAGTGAGGGCAACGAGCTATGAGACCAGTGCATGTATGAGGGGAACTAAAGCAGGTTCCAGTTACCACAACCATATTTCTCAGAGTGAGTCTGTAGACCATCTGAAGAAAGAAATCCTTGTGTACATATTGAATACACAGATACCCAGAGTGTATCATAGACCTACCATGTAGGACCATAGATCTCTGCAGTGGGACCAAAAAAGAGTATTTTAGTAGAGCATATCAAGTGATTAACTGTTCTGCATAATGATTTCTAGGATCCTGCTAGTACTAGACTGTAAAGTTCAAGATGAGAAATGTGAGGAGACTAAGCCAGTGAGACAGATAAGGACCATATCATAGCAGTCCTCTTAAACTGTCCTCTTTGTGATTATATATATGGTGTGTGTGTGTGTGTGTATCACATCTTCTTTATGCATTCATTTGTCGATGGACATCTGGGCTCTTTCCATAGTTTGGCTATTGTGAACATTGCTGCTATAAACATTGGGGTGCAGGTGCCCCTTCAGATCACTGTGTTTGTATCCTTTGGATAAACACCTAGTAGTGCAATTGCTGGGTCAAAGGGTAGTTCTATTTTTAATTTTTTGAGGAAGTTCCATACTGGTTTCCAGAGTGGCTGCACCAGTCTGCATTCCCACCAGCAGTGTAAAAGGGATCCACTTTCTCTGCATCCTCATCAACATCTGAGTTTCCTGAGTTGTTAATTTTAGCCATTCTGACATGTGTGAGGTGGTATCTCATTGTGGTTTTGATTTGTATTTCCCTGATAATCAGTAATGTTGAACATCTTTTCATGTGTGTGTTAGCCATCTGGATGTCTTCTTTGGGAAAAGTGCCAATTCATGTCTTCTGCCCATTTCTTAACTGGATTATTTGTTTTTTGGGTTTTGAGTTTGATAAATTCTTTACAGATTTTGGATACTAACCCTTTAACCGATAAGTCATTTGCAAATATCTTCTCCCATTCTGTCGGTTGCCTTTTAATTTTTTTGATTGTTTTCTTCACTGTGCAGAAGCTTTCTATCTTGATGAAGTCCCAGTAGTTCATTTTTGCCTTTGTTTTGTTTCCCTTTCCTCCAAAGACATGTCTAGTAAGAAGTTGCTGTGGCCAAGGTCAAAGAGGTTGCTGCCTGTGTTCTCCTCTAGGATTTTGATGGTTTCCTGTCTTATATTTAGGTCTTTTATCCATTTTGAACTTATTCTTGTGTATGGTGTAAAAAAGCATTCCAGTTTCATCCTCCTCCATGTCACTGTCCAATTTTCCCAACACCATTTGTTGAAGACACTGTCTTTTTTCCACTGGATATTCTTTCCTGCTTTGTTGAAGATTAGTGGGCCGTACAGTTGTGGGTCCATTTCTGGGCTCTCAGTTCTGTTACATTGATCTATGTGTCTGTTTTTGTGCCAGTACCATACTGTCTGATGATTACAGCTTTGTAATAGAGCTTGAAGTCTGGAATTGTGGTGCCTCCAGCTTTACTTTTCTTTTTCATGATTGCTTTGGCTATTTGGGGTCTTTGGTGGTTCCATACAAATTTTAGGATTCTTTGTTCTAGCTCTGTGAAAAATACTGTTGGTAATTGATAGGGATTGCATTGAATGTATAGATTGCTTTGGGCAGTATAATCATATTAACAATATTTGTTCTTCCAATCCAAGAGCATGGGATATTTTTCCATTTCTTTATGTCTTCTTCAGTTTCTTTCATAAGTGGTCCATAGTTTTCAAGAAAATACTGATTCTTACCTATTCTTTTATTGAGATACAAATTCCTCCATGCCCCCCACACCCTCATTCTAGAATTCATTTATTTGCTACTTGCACAAATTTCTACCTCTTCAACATATCTTTCAAAAGACATGACTAAGGGGCACTTGGGTAGCACAGTCAGTTAAGTGTCCCTACTCTTGGCTTCAGCTCAGGTCGTGATCTCAGGGTGGTGAGATAGAGCCCTATGTCAAGGCTCAGTGCTCAATGAGGAATCTGCTTGGGATTCTCTCTCCCTTTCCCTCTGCCCCTCCCACTTGTGTGCTCATTCTCTCCCTTTCTCTCTCTTAAATACATAAGTAAATCTTAAAAAAAGAGATATGATCAAGTTCAACATTCATTTATTCATTCATTTAACCTAATGATTCTCAGTCCTCATGGCAAATAAGAATGGCCTGAGGAGCTTTTTATAAAAGAAGTATGAAAAGAGAACAGTTTATTTATAAGGTTGTTGTTTTTTCCTAGTATCTGCTATATGAAAGCCTTTCTACTCTGTACTTTGTGGAGTACAAGTGTAAGATAAATTCACTAACCACAGGGAGCTTGAAATCTGGAGAGGAAGTAAGATATGTACCAAAAAACTGCAATAAGTTAAAAAATTTATAAAAGCCCCAAAGAGGTACAAATAATGTTATAGGAGTTCAGAGAATTACAATATTGCCTTTCTGATAGTCATCAAGGAAGTTTTTGTGGAAGAGTGAGCTGTTGAGCCTGGTTGTAAATGATGGATGAGATTTTGATATTAGGGTTAGTAGAGAAAAGGGCATTTCCATACGTCTTAATGGAGAGGTGAGTGAAAGCAAGTTAAATTGGATGAAGGGAATAATTATTAGAGGAATTGTTGGAAAATAGCTGATAATTTGTCATGAGAATTAGACTATCTTAGTAAGTAAGGGTAATATAATTCAAAGAGAAGATTCTCAGTTTAAGGGGCCTGAATGCCAGCTGAGAGTGTAGAATTCATTCATGGTTTGAAGTGAAATATTTAAACCTTTCAGCAGAAGAGAGGCATGACAAACAGGTATTATATATAAGTGATGAATTGCTAAATTCCTCTCCTGAAGCTTATATTACACTGTATGTTAACTAACTAGAATTTGAATAAAAACTTGAAACAAATAAACAAACAAAACCAAAAGAAGGAGAAGGAGAAGGGGAAGGAGGAGGAGAAGAGGGAGGGGGAGAGGGAGGAGGAGGAGAAGAAGAAGAAGAAAAAGGAGGAGAAGAGGGAGGAGGAGAAGGAGGAGGAAACGAAGGAGAAGAGGAGGAGAGGAGAGAGGCATGAGGAACCATGTTTCAGAAAGATCAATCTGATATGAGTGTGGGAAGAATTGCAGAGAGGAGAGACTGATTGGGGCACCCTTAAAATACAGACAAAGATTATGATGTTTTAAATCTGGCTTTTAGTCCATTATAGAGATGGAAACTTGAAAAGTTAGTTTGCAAAATAAGTCCTATTTAGAAATTGATCTTTCTCTTGTATTTTGTGATTATTTCCTTCTAAAATGTAAAGTAATAAAAATAACTAAGTAAATGGAATTAAAGCTTCATTTTCCCCCTCCAAGGTCTTATATAATTAATTGTATGTAATGTATGTCTGTGTATTAAATGTGTCCAGTGCTGTGCAGGTAAATGGTTAACAATCAGCTCTCCAAATAAAAAAGCCCTGGTCTGTAGCATTTGCCCATTTCTGTGGTGTAAATAATCCTTCCAAAGCCAATTTCAAACTATCCAAGTGTGATGTAATAGAACCTGAATTTTGGAAGTTTTTGCAGGAAGATTTTTCCTTTACCAATTTAGGACTGAATGGCCTGTGCCCCTCAAATAAACTGACAATAGACAACAGTTTATTATGCATGGGGGCTACTCAGCTATGAACAACTCACTGAATAGTCAGAGGTAAAGATTTCTATGCCAAGTTAACAAAAAAGGAGGCCCTGTCTAGGGCTTCCAAGGGAAAGAATGGGAGGTCTTATTGGATTTTTTGGTGCTAATGGGCAGCTAGATTGGCATTTCTTTTGCTAATAAGGGTAAGTCTTCTCTTGAACAAGAAGCTCCCTGGGAGGGATATCAATGGCAGCTGTTTTGGGGGGACACTCTGCTTAAGTTTAGGTAATCTGTTTGTGACTACTGGTTGTTCAGAAATCTCTAGTTTAAAATAATTTTTATATCATCTTGGTGGACTGTTAATCCTCTCAAGAAGAGATTAACACCATCAACTGTAAGAAGCCCTGGTGAAGTGGTTCCTGCACACAGTTATATACGTCCCACTTCAAAATTGCCTTTGTTCGTGTGTTTCATAAATTTTTAAAAAAACAAACAAAAAAAGAATCAACACCTAAAGTTACCCTTAATAGTTGTGATTTGTGCATAAGTAAAGGAGATTATACTAACAAAAGTTCAGAAATAACAGAAGTAAAACCATTGAATTACCAAAGTAGTGATTAATGAAAGTTCATTGTGCACATATACCAAAAAGACAGTTAGTGAACCAGGACCACTCAAACCAAAACGTGGAATGAAGCTCAGGTGTATAAGGAACTTTTATAGTGGGAAGGCAGTTTATTCTTTACAGTGATTGGTTATAATATTAGAATTTTATTAAATGATAGGGATTTTTTTTAGTGGTTACCTCATACCTATTTGGGGTAACCATTTTAAGTTTTGCTTATGATTTCCAGAGGCGAAAGTAAGAAATGACTAAGGTCAAGTTATTGTCTTGCAAAACAAGCCAAATTAAGTTTTGTTTGTATGAGTAAACTGGTTTTGTTTACTCAGGATATTTCAAGGCTGATCTGTTTTCAATTTTAACAACTTCTGTAATCAGGAGTTAGCTGTTAGGACTGGACAGATTTTGGTGAATGCTTGCAAAGTTTCCTGAAAACTTGAGAGATATTGGACAAGGATGAAGTATGGGAAAACAGGTAAACCATATATTATCTTTTGAAGGTTAGAGTGTATAATACAGCAAAACAAAATTTAGGCAATGGATAAAGAGTTGAAGTAAATACTTTTCTGTTTATTCTGGCCATTCCCTTGTCTGTTTTTTGTTTTTCATAAATCGTTAAGTTGGTCCCAGGTGTATTTCCTATGGGAAAATGTAAAACTTACTGTCCTCCTTGAAAGGGCTTATGAAAGAATAATTTGATGAAGTCTTTTTGGCTTTCAGCTAGCATAACCTAAACAGTAGCTATTTTTACAACCACACCCTTCATGTTATGGGGTGTCCCAAAGAAAAGAAGCCGGTGTCCTTCTTGCTCCTCCTCACAATTCCCTGACCTCTATCTTCCCTGCCTCCCTAATAAATCTTGGCTTGAAGCTCATACCATTGGACTGTCCTACTCTTTATTGCGGTCTTCATTAAACTCTCATCACACTCCTTCCGCTATTCTTTGAAGTTTATAGATCCTTACTCATTTTGACTATTTCCAATATTGCTCCTAAAATAGTTCTGAACTATACAAATTGTTGTTTTACTTTAGCATGTCAGCTCCTTGAACCCCTGTTTTTCCCAAGATCTTGTTCTCTGTCTTATCTCAGCCATTCAAGTGTATCCAAATTCTATCTGACATCTCTACTCCACGGTATCCAACTACTTACCTGACATCTCTACTATGATGTCGAACTGAAATTTCAAACTTAACTTGAATAAACTGACTTACTGATTGTTTTTCACCTCTGTAGGAGTGAATTTTCCCTTCTTCCCTACTAGGTTTTTGGCTGGTCTAATAATTAAATTGACATAAGATAGGCTAACAGCAAAAACACAAATTTAATTTCATATGCACCAGAGCCTAAAGATGAGACCCAAGAACAAGTGGGTCACTTGAGGCTTATATGCCATCCTGAGCTAAGGAATATAGTAGGACCCTGGGCTTCAGAGGGGAGGAGAGTAATTCACAGGTCAAGAAGAAAAGCAGATGTTTGATAATTAGATGTTTGCCCTGCTATACAGATAGGTCTTTTAGATAAAAAGTTATCTCTGGTAATAGTTCTCTTTCTGGGCCAGCCCTCCTTCTCAATTATTTTAGGTAGTTAAAGGAGAGGTAAAAGTTTTTCGCAGGTCTGATGGGTCTTGATTGCCTTCAGCTCAAAATAATCTATGTGCCAAAGTGGCATATTTTAGGGTCACATATTCTGTTCCCCCTCACTTAGTATATGTTATTTATGCAGTTTTTTTCTATGCCCGTAAAATGCTACTCAATTCTTCTGTTTGCTCAGGCAAAACCTTAGAAATCACCTCTGGCTCCTCTATATGTCTTGTAGCCCATATCCTAAAAGTCAGGGAATTTGATCATTCTACCTTTAAAATATATATACTTTTCAACCAATTTTTGCCACCCACAGTGATAAAAACCTTATTTAAACCACCAGCATCACTCAACATATCACAGTCACCTTCTAAGGGGTCTTTTACTTTCCACACTTACCTTTCTGCAGTCTTTTTAACCTAACTTTTGCTCTATTTTATTCATTATAAGTGAGTTACCAAATGCAGTCCATATTCAAGGGAAGGGGATTTATGCCAAAGTTCAGATACAAGAAAACAGGTATCTTTGGAGGTCACTCTAGAAGGTGTCTACATCAGGCAACATATCCAGTTTGGGTGTTTTGTTTTTTTAAGATTTTATTTATTTATTTGTTTGTTTATTTGAGAGGGAGCGAGAGAACACAAGTGGGGGAGGGGAGTAGAGGGAACAAACAGACTCCCCACTGAGCATGGAACCCATCATGGGGCTCTCTCGGTCCCAGGACCCTGAGATCATGACCTGACTTGAAGTCAGATGCTTAACTGACTAAGCCACCAGGTGCCCCAACATATCCAATTTTAAGTATTAAGCCTGGTATTCAGAATTTGAAGCCAAAAGTTCACTAACCCTCTGTAGCAGACAAAGAATTTAACTGTCTTTCAGTTTAAAAGCTGCCAACATGGTCATACCTACCAACACTTAAAAAATCCAAGAATGGAAAGGTCCTCTTGCCTTCCATTTCAATACTAGACCAGCCTAATCTGCTAATGAAAAGCTGTTCTGTATAGTTTAAGGTCAACCAGCATCAGTTTGCAACTCCTGAGGCCTGCATTTGTGTTTCGTCTGAGACTACAGATGACCTTGTCCTTCTGAGGTTGTTGGGACCCAGAGGCTTTGCTGAGGCCCATTCATCCCACAGGTCATCACTTAAGACGCACAAGGATATAAAAATAGCTCCTTACCTTGGCCTCCATAAGCTGTAGACAACCTTTCAGGTTAAACTCTTATGATCTGAGACTTAAAGCTCTTACTTAAAACTTAACAATACAAAGTCTACTGCATAGCTGTTGAACAGAACACATGTGCTCTGCATGTGATCCTGCTAGCGAAAGAAAGAGGAATGAACTGAACCAAGCACACTGAGTTCATCCATCCAAATTTATCAGCAAGAAAAGTGATCCTTTCTTTGCTAGTCAGAGAAGCTGAGAGTATAACACTGGTAGAGTTCCTTCTGTGTTAAAAGAAACGCCAGGAATGAGAAACAAGTGTTTCCCTCAAACTTTAACTTTTTTAAATATTTTATTTGCTTTATAATTTTGTTTTCTTTATTATTAAGAAAAGTCAACATAATCACATATATCAATCTTTGATTTTATGACTTAATTATGTTTATGTTTTAAATAGCCCTCATCATTCTGTGATAATTGGTAGATAATGTTTACTTATATTTTCTCCGAATACTTCCTTTTTTTTCTGTAATTTAACACTTTAATCCATTTAGAGTTTATTTGAGTGACACTTAAGGGTATATATTTTTCCCTAATAGTAACCAATTGGTAAATCCCAGCCTATTAAATAACCTGATATATTTCTCTTTGCCTATTTTCCTATTGAAAGTACAATAAATTTAGAACTCTCAGACTTCTCAAGTAGAAGTAAAAATCAGTACATTAGCCATGGAGGAAAATTTGATTCTAAATGCAAAGTGTAGCCAAGGATACATGCATATCTTTTAACTGAGACTTTATAATTCTATAAATATTTTTAAAAAATAATCACAGAACTGTTTTGAGAATGTTATCATAGCATTAATTATAAAGAAAAAAATGGCAATATGGAAATATCTAAAAGGCCTGGCAAGAAGAATAAAGTTATGTTTATATAGTGGAATTTTATGCATTCATCATAAAATACATTGAAAGAAAATATTTGATATGAGAAGAATCCTGAGAATGTAATATGGGTCCAAAATTTAGGATAATGTACAGTAATATAAATCAATTACATTGCACAGAAAAAGACTAGGAGAAGTACACAGATGCTTTATCAGTGATTGTCTTTGGGTGATTGGATTATCTACCTATCTTTCTATCTATCTAATCTATCTGTCTAGTTATTCCTTTTTCTAGTTTATACTTTTAACACTTGCTTGTCTCCCTTAATGAACTTAAATAATTGGAGGCAGGCAGGGACCTTTTTATGAAACATACATCACAAAATCTAGTTTGTGATAGGTTCTCAGTACTATTTGTTACATGTTGCTAATAGAAGGAGATCATAATTTGAAGTTGTCTAAATCAGGACTAGCTCTTTGTACTTTGGCCAAGCTCACCAACCTTATTATTGCAAGACATATCCTTATGTCTTGGTCTATGACTTTAGTCTCTATTATCCCTCTCTGTTTATTTTCTTGAACATTCTTGGTATGTTTAGCTGCTGCCAACTTCAAATTATGATCTCATTCTATCAGCAACATGTAACAACATGTAACAGAGATTTCACTTACCTTGTAGATCTGTACTAAAAACCTTTTGAAGCAGAGAATACATAATGAGGCAGTGGAAAAATACTCATAAACCTCAGGTGGATGTATAAACTGATAGAATCTCCATGCAAGTCAATTTGGTAGTATCATTAAAAATTACGGTTGAGTGTATCTTTTAGATTTGTAATTCCACATCTAAAAATTTGTTTTACAGATAAAAATATATATAATATAAAATTAATTTCAGCTCTCTTTATAATAGCAAAAGAGTGGGAATCTAACAGTGTTTAACTATACTGTGATAGGCCCATAAATTGGAATAATATCCAGCTATATAAAAGAATGAGGGTACTCATATACAAATACATGGTAATTTGAAAAAGGCAAGTATGTAAAACATGTTATTCTACATATATAAAAGAAAAAAACTCAATGACTGGATATCTGTGTACACACAGATGTGTGTGTGTGTGCAGTTGACCCTTGTGCAACATGGGTTTGAATTGCACAGGTCCACTTGTATGCAGATTTTTTACTGTACAGTACTGTGAACACATTTTTCTTTCTTATGATTTTCTTAACATTTTTTCTCTAGCTTACATTATTGTAAAAATACAGTATATAATACATGTAATATACAAAATATGTGTTAACTCTTTATTCCATAAGGCTTCTAGTCAACAGAAGTCTGTTAGTAATTAAGTTTTGATGGAGTCAGAGTTATGTGCAGATTTTTGACTGCACAGGGGTCAGCACCCTAACCCCCGTGTTGTTCATGGGTCAACTGTAATGTATATATGTTTATGTGTGTTCCTATTTATCTATCATCTATCTATCTATCTATCATCTATCTATCATCATCTATCTACTATTTATCTATCTATCTAATCTATCTATCTATCTATCTATCATCTATCTATCTATCTATCACATCTATATATAACATCTGTAGAAGGTTATACAATAAATTGGTAAAATTAGGGGCCTCTGGATGGTTGGGGACTGGGAGTAGAATAAAAACTTTTTCCTGGAAGAAGATGTTGCACCATTTGAAATTTGGACTATGTAAATGTGTCAAGTTAAAAGTAAATTTTGTACACACACACACACACACACACTCAATTTTGAAAATAAGTAAACACATTTTTATACATAGGTTTTTTTTTTTTTACTAAATCTTACAAAGCTCCAAATTTAAAAATATGTACTCTGAGTCACCCCAAATTTAGAAAATAATAAATTATTTTGCTATCACATAAATATGGCTAACTTCCCAGCCTAGAATAGAGTAATATCCTAATTCTCTACATCACTTGTGCCAGCCAGTTCCAAATTTTAGATTCTGTAGCATGTAACTTCCCAACCACAGTGCTTATTCCTCTATTAGAATGGATGCTTAAGTGTTAGCCACACGGTTTTGTGAAAATTATTTAGCCACATAAAGCTGGATTATCAGTATGTCAGCTATGTACTTAAGGCTCCATTGCTTATTCTCCATTTATTGGATTGGCTCTGTGTTGGGTGTGTTCCTAGAAATATACCATCCACTTGGTGGCCTCTGGCAATTTAGATAGAAACACATTCTATGACCTTAGCAACATTAGCTGAATGAGAGCATTTCTTTCTCAAAATTCCAACACAATTCCCATATCTGAGTTTCATTTAAATGAATTGGCTCATGTGCCTTGCTTTTTTGTATAGAACAGTTTGGCTAGGCCTTCGTTATATGCTCACACCTATTTCAAGGATATTGGATCAGCAGTACTCAAGACAACTGGATTGAAAGTTTAGGAGAAATCACTCCCCAAAGGAAAATTCAAATGTTGTTAACATAGTAAAGTGGATTAGATGCTGGGAAGGCAAAAACAGCAGATATCACCTACAAGAAGATATTACAAAGGGAAAAAAAAAACACCTTGTATTTTCATTTGGAGAAAATAGGACCAAGAAAAGACTTGACTCACATTGATAAGGTTGGTGAGCTTGGCCAAAGTACATTGATTTAAACATTGAATTCAATTTACTGTTGCTCTCATTTTGTTTACTGCCAAAAAATAAAAATAAAAAGTAAATAAGGGATATATATCACTTAAGGAATGAAATGAGTAGGATCAGCTTCCCCATGGCTAACTTGGTTCCTCAAAGAAGTGTGCCTGAAATTCAGCGGTCAGCACCCTGGACTGGAGGGGCCCAGGGCTGTCAGCTCATTGCCAGTTGTAGGATATACTTGATGAAGGACACAAATTAGCTCTCCAGAATGTGCCCGCTAATATATGAAGACTGTCTTTCTGTGCCACGATTAAATACTCTGCATTCCTTTTCTTACTAAGTCCTTGGGACAACCACATCTTAGCAGTGAGATGAGTCATGGCAAAAATGAAAATCTAAGGTCAGGGAAGCCTAATGTGTCCTTAATACTTTTTGGATGGCTGAACAAGTAAATGAATCTTCACAGAAAATTGGCATTTGAAGAAGAAAAATATTTTCAAGAAAAGTAGCCCATTTATACTACAGAAATACAAATTATCCTATGGACTTTATCAGCAATAACACCAATGATTACTAGAACAACAAAATACTATAACGTGGTGTGTTTTATAAATATTATTTTAGAACTATAAGAATGCATGCTCATATTAACACATTAAGGTAAACATTTAATTTTATTAGGCCTACAGAATTACCTTATACAACTTACCTTAATGGCTTAAAAAATATTTCACTTATACTCAAACCTGTTTATGTACTCAACAGATTTGAGCCAATTGATCATGTTTCACTTCAAGAAATGCTTATAAAGAAACTTTAATCCCATAGGACAGATCCATTAATTATTCTTTCAGGGGAGGTATAATTAATGGATCTGTTCTATAGAATTATGGCATTCAGTAAATATTAATAATGCAAATTCACTCTACCAAGCACCTTAAGAATACCCAAACAAATAGATCATTTTATATGGCTTAAGCTTTCCTTCAGCATTCCTGTAGGGAACATGAAAGCATGCAAAACAATTTAGCATCAGCTTTTCAGTGAGCTCTTCATAGAAGATTAAAGATTCTTTGGTGGAGCTGTTACACATCCCAATAAAATAGTCTGTCAAAATTCATTTTTTTAAAGGTTATAAAAGCCCTAATGAAAGCTTAGAAGCTATGAATACAATGACAGTCATGTATTATAATCCTGAAAAGCCTGGTTATATTGTGAATGAAGAATATTTTTTTTTATTTTATTTATTTAATCGGCAGAGAGAGAGAGATAGCGAGAGAGGGAACACAAGCAGGAGAAGTGGGAGAGGAAGAAGCAGACTCCCCGCCGAGCAGGAAGCCCGATGCGGGGCTCGATCCCAGGACCCTGGGATCCTGACCTGAGCCAAAGGCAGACGCTTAACCAGCTGAGCCACCCAGGCGCCCGTGAATGAAGAATATTTTTAAATGAACTTTTTATTTTAAAAGTTTCATATGTATAGAAAATTTGCAGAGGTAGTACAGAGAACTCCCATACACCTGTCATTCAGTTTCCCCAATTGTTATCATCTTACCTCACAGAGTACTTTTGTCACAGCTAAGAACCAATATAGGTACATTACTATTAACTAAACTTAACAATGTATTCAAATGTTACCAGTTTTCCCTAATATCCTTTTTGCTACTGCAGGATTTTATCCAGGATACCATATTACATTTAGTCATTATGTCTCTCTAATGACATGATATGTAATAGTTCTCAGAAATGCCTTGTCCTTGATGACCTTGACTTTGGCTGGTTAGATTTTATGCAGAATGCCCCTCAATTTGGATTTGTCTGATATTTTTCTCATAATTAGACTGAGGTGGGAGAAAGACCACAGAGGTGAAGTACCCCTCTTATCATATTATGTAATGCTATCTACATGGTGTTTACCATGATCACCTGGATGAGGTAAAATTTGCTGGGTTTCTCCACTGTAAAGTTACCATTCCCCTTTTCATACTCTACTCTTTGGAATTAACTGACTAAAACACAGCCTGGTGGTTGGTTGTGGGGTGGGGTGTAAATTCTCGAAGAGAGGGAGTAGCTGCATAATTTATTTGAAATTCTTCTGTAAGAGAGATTTGACTTTACTCTCCAGTTATTTATTTATTCAGTTCCTTACTTATTTATATATGAATTCATGATTTTTTAAATTTTGTTTTAATCTTCGAATTATAACTCCAATACGATGTTATTTATTTTGTTGCTCAAATTGTTCCAGCTCTGGCAGTTGGGAGCTCTTTCACATTGGCTCTTTTATCTCTGGCATTCCCCATCCTTTTATCTTTTGAGCATTTTCTTACTTTCTGGAACAACAAAATGGTATAGAATCACCTAGTACATTCTTTGCCCCATCCCTGGAATCAGCAATTTCTCCAAGGAGCCATTGTTCCTTTATTAGAAGAAAGGAATATCTAGTAATTGGGCATTAATAAAGAATATTTTATTTGATAAAATTAGCACATTTCCTCCCAAAATCAAAGGGAAAATACAATGTGGCTCATATAATAAAAATATTATCAATACTTATAAAAAAATTATCTCATTTTCATGGATAAAAAGTAACTCCCGGGGCACCTGGCTGGTTCACTTGGTAGAGCTGTGACTCTTGATCATGAATTTGAGCCCCACGTTGTTGGGTGTACAGATTACTTAAAAAATAATAGTAAAACAAAATGCACTTATGCATTTTTAAAAAAGTAACTCCCTAATTTATGAATTAATGAAGAATATTTCAAAACTAAATTTTAGTTTTTATATTCTTATATAAATGGCTGATTTGACAATTTTATACCCAACTATAATATCAAGTATAGATAGTTTGTGAATCAGTTGAGAGTTCATTTCTTCATGTCAAAAGAAAGAACAGAATACTCTGTTTGTCAAGGCTATTATGATGAGTGCATGTTTTATTTTTTAATAATAAAAATAGTAGAAGCTTAGAGAAGATGTGTCATTCAAAGTAACATTCTTTTCTGGTTTAGTAAGTATTAATGACATCTCTTACCCTTTAATTTCTCTATTTCTTTAGTGACAATATATTGAGTGTCAAAGCCCTCAGTTGTACACTTTAGTCATTAACAGTTGAGCAGTGTTAGTTGAGAGTGATTAGATTTTTTAGGCAAACTTTTAAAGCACTGTTTATAATAACAGATAATATACCATTACCCTAAGTTGTGGTCTGAAATTTAACCTGGAAGAACATGATTATTATTACAACAAAATGTTTCTTTCATTATATATTTGGGAAAGAATACCTACTGTTTCTGGATTTTTTTTAATAGAAATGCTGTTTTAATATACTTATAATTTATATACTTATTTTTATACATTTATTTTTTCATCAATAATAACTTCTAGTAATTCTGCAATCAGTGTTAATAGTCAAAGTAGATACTAGGTTAGTAGTCAGAGTTGGTACCAGATACTCAAGTCTGAAGATTGAATTGAGGTCGTTTATTTGCTATTTCCAACCTCCTGATAAGTTATCCTTGATAATTCATATATATTTTTAGGAGTCATCTCATAGGAAGCAAGGAAAGTTCTATTCAGCCTCCTGCCACTTTTTTCCTCTTGTGTGGCAGCTCTTAATATGCCACAGTGGCATGGTATTTGCAGAATTTCTCTATGTACTTAAATCATTTTTTATTCCATTGAGAAATTTGAAAAAGAGAGGAACATTCCTCATCTTATCTCTTAAAATTTTATTTAAAATGGCTATTTCTATTTCCACTTGTGTCCTCTTTTTTTCCTCAAAGATGAGTCAACAGAAAGAGATGATAAACACATTGCTTTTCTTGCCATTTCTATTTTCCTTCCCACCTAAAACTTTATTTCTTTCTCCTTCCATTAATCTGCCCAGGAAGTTCCATAATCACCACTCTGATGAGAGTCTTTTATATTAATTTAAAATTTTCAGTATTTTAGCAAAGATTTCCTTTCCTCCTTTGACAAAGCCACAGCAGATAATATCTCCACAGTTTTATTGTAATTAAAGTATGTTAAATCATGGTAACTGTCAGATTCCCATCAAATGAGTGAGACTGGCTAAAGTGTCTGAGGTAACTTGCTAAAATACAAATTAATCTTTGTGAAAATCTTGTGCTGGATTGTGTACAATACAAATATTAGTGTTATTTAATGTGTGTTATATACCAAAAATTTGCAAAAGCATTTTCAAAGAATAGAATCCTAACTATGCTGTTTTTTTGGCCATGATGTATGAACAGAAAGGTTGGTAGCAGAAAACATAAGTAAAAAATCTTTGTGAACTTGAGGTAGGACAAGATTTCTTAGGTGAATCAACAAAAGTATAAACCACACACACACAAAAAAAGGTGGAAAGCTTTGTTCTTTTGAAGACAGTATTAAGGAAACAAAGAAATAAGCCAGAAACTGGGTGAAAATATTTATAATAAACATATGTGACAAAGGATTTATATCCAAATAACCCAATCAAAAAGAAAAATAGGCAAAATATTTTAACAGACTCTTCACAATACAAGATATACTAATGGTCAACAGAAGAAAATTGATGAAAAGATGCTCAACATCATTAGTTATCTATGGAAATGAAAGTTAAAACCACAATGAGCTACCATTACAGGTCCCTGGAATGGCTAAAATTAAAGAAAAGAAAAAAAGGATAATGCCAATATTAGTGAGATACAATACAAATTGAAGTGCAATGTATTACAATCCCTTTGTCATTTTGTCAGTTTGTTACGAAGCTGGCATAATAATGGATATAAATTTACCATAGGCCCCAAGTAATTTCACTGTTAGATATTTATCCAAGAAAAATGAGAACAGGGGTGGGTGGCTCAGTCAGTTGAGCATCCAGCTCTTGATTTCAGCTCAGGTCATGGTCGCAGGGTCCTGGGATCAAGCTGTGCATGGGGCTCCATGCTCAGTGGGGAGTCTGCTTAAGGATTCTCTCTCTCCCTCTCCCTCTGCCCCCCCTCCGCTTGTGCTCTCTCTCTCTCTCTCAGATAAATCAAAAAAAAAAAAGAAAGAAAGAAAGAAAGAGAAAGAAAAGAAAAATGAAAACATATGTCCACAAAAAGATATGTACACAAACGTTTATCATGGCTTTCTTCGTAATAGTCCCAGACTGGAAGCAACACAAACTCTATCAACAGGTGATTAGATAAACAAATTGTGGTTTGCCATTAAATATTACACTACATTTAAAAGGGTGTATCCTGAAATATACAACAGCATGACATGATGAATTTCAAAAGAATTTTGCTGAATGAGCGAAGCTGGGTACAAAAGAGTTCATATTGTACATTTCCATTTATGTGAAATTCTAGGGAAGGCAAAACTAACCTATAGTGATACAGCATATCATTGTTGCCTGGGACCAGGAAGGGGGGTGGCATTTGAATGCAAAGGAGCATGAGGAACATTTTGAGGTGATGAAAATGTTCTATATCTTGATTTTGGTGGTAGTTACACATGTGTATACATTTGTTAAAGTCATCTAACCACATACTTTTAAAAGTTGCATTTTAGTATAGTATTTTATACTTCAATACAGTTGATTTAAAGAAGATGGGTTGGAGGTGAGGGATGAGGTAGTTTGTAAATTTAGGGGAATTATATAATGGAAACAGCAACAACAAAGTGAATAGTTTCTTCAAACTGAGATGAGTAGAAAGAATTTTGGAGAAAAATATGCATGAGAAGAAGGTGATATTCACTAGAATATTTCTGATAGGCTCAAAAGTAAATATTTGTCTAAATTTTATTATTAAACTTTAAGGTCACACTTAACGGTAAGCTCTTATGTAACATACTTAATATACTCATACATTAAGTATGTTACATAAGAATTAAGGAGGTTCCTTTTGTTGAGATGATTTGCTTATTTTACAGAATAATTCTATATTCCAAAGACAGCCACTTTCACATTATTGAGAACTGGCCATTTCCAAAGTATCTGAAATCTTTCAAAAGCAGATGAAGCCATAATTCTAACAAAATATTTTTTGAAGAAAATTGTGAAAGAACATACACTGCTAGCTTTGAAAAACTTCAAATGTAACTTATGAAGTACTTTGTTATTTTGTATTTAGATATGCAATTGCATTGGAATTGCTATCATTAAATGAAAGGGTAAGCTAATTAAAGTATGAAGTATGGATAAGATTTATATCTGAAGGGTTTACTTCAGTATCAGATATCTAAAAGTGTAAGCAAATTGGAATGGCACCTAAATTACAGATCACTGAAATGCAAATGGAAAAACAATAAGCTAAAAATGAAGATACAATTTTTCTCTTTTTGCTTTGTATTTTTCAACTTGATAATTAAGTGCAGTATATCAGATGTCATATAAGATTGATTTGTTTTTTATTGTTATGTTAATCACCATACATTACATCATTAGTTTTTGATGTAGTGTTCCATGATTCATTGTTTGTGCATAACACCCAGTGTCCATGCAGAACGTGCCCTCTTTAATACCCATCACCAGGCTAACCCATCCTCCCACCCTCCTCCCCTCCTGAACCCTCAGTTTGTTTTTCAGAGTCCATCGTCTCTCGTGGTCCGTCTCCCCCTCCGATTTCCCCCGCTTCATTCTTCCCCTCCTGCTATCTTCTTCTTTTTTTTTTTCTTAACATATATTGCATTATTGATTTGTTTTTTTAAATCATTTTTCTCAAGATTCCCTAAGAGCAATAGAATTAAAGTGTCATACTACAAGATGGATTTGAAAGGTAAAGCTGGAACACAGTTTTCTCTAAGAATGACATTCAAAGAATCAAGGTTAGATGATGCAAATTTTGGAGTCTGCTTTCTAACAGTGCTTAGAATGACACATTTATTTCTGGGAAGTTGTGGGAGACCTCAACCCTAAAAGAAGTTAACCATGAAGCTTGATTTTGGTTCATGTTCTTATGGAAGTTCAAAAATCTTCATCTGCAAGAATATGATACAGGCTTTTAAATTTTTACAACTGAATGTCATCTCTTCTGAATATATGATTTTTAAGGGCATGAGACTTTAATATGCTATGCAGAATATCAATTCTTCAGGAAAATACCAGATAATTCAACTATATATGAACTGTGTTCTATTACTTGCTTAATTTCTCATGAGAAATCCAATAAGAAAAACAGCTCAGGAGTCTTGTTTTTCTAGTCTGGAAAAAAAAGTTTCCCACATTTTCTAAATTTTAGAATCCTGTGGTAAATTCATTCCTAAGAAAACCTTTGTTTCTCTATTATATAATCAGATAGTGAAAGTCAGCAGTTCAGAATATTTCCTGATTTTGATCAAATAATGGACAAGAAGTTCTGAATAAATTTAGAAATTAAGTCAGTAGCTAATTCACCTCAATTATCTAGTGTGTGTATTTTTCTGCTTCCTTCAGTAGATTATTGTTCAGTTTTTACCTAATTTCCTCCTTTAGACAATTTAAGTCAATGTGCAGTCTTAGATCAATTTCTGAAGTAGATGCAGTAGATGTTATATAAAAATTATCCTGAGTATAAACTATGTTTATAGTTCTTATGCATTGTTGCTGAAATAGAGTCAGAAATAATCCCACTTTAAGGATATTTAAAATGTGTCCAATTTATGGTACACCTAAATCAAATGAACTGAAATCAAATGAATGGAAAGAGACTCTTAAGAATTCTAACAGTTGTAGCATCTATTCTTTGAATGTGTTCTTTTTTGGCACTTAAATCGGCCAAACTTGTCTACTTATTCCCCTTTCACAATCAGAATTAATCCATTCTTTTGTTTGAATCTTCACTGCAAAATTTTCTGCATTTGAGTGCATGCAGTTGGTAAACAAGCTGGAATATGTTGCTGTTCATTCTTTCCAGTGTTTTATTTGCTTATCTACTTAAGAAGGAGAATTATTCTGACAGAGTGAGTTAAGGATATAGTAACATAACTTCTGTTGCTACCTATTATCAGTATTTTTTTCTTGCTTTTAGAAAAAACAATGGTAAGCTTCTAACCCATACTTCTTTTTTTTAAGGCTAATCTCTTATTTAAGAAGTTTTAATTGATTGCGTTTTTACTGGACTAGAACAGCATTAGCAACATTCCTGTAATTCTCTTTTTGCGTAAATCCTTTGTTCTTACATTTCTTTTTGTTTTGTCTAGCAGAATGTAAGAAAGATTATAAAATGTCAGGGGTTATGAATACGGGCATTTAAAAATTTAATATTTCTTCATTTTGCAATTATATATTGATGACATAGTTTTCATAATGAATAAAAACTGGATACAATTATTTAAATCTTCATTAAGGGGCTCCTGGGTGGCTCAGTTGTTAAGCATGTGCCTTCAGCTCAGGTCATGATCCCAGGATCATGGGATCGAGCCCTGCGTTGGGCTCCCTGCTCGGCAGGAAGCCTGCTTCTCCCTCTCTCACTCCCCCTGCTTGTGTTCCCTCTCTCGCTGTGTCTCTCTCTGTCAAATAAATGAGTAAAAATCCTTAAAATCAATCAATCAATCAATCTTCACTAGATAAACATGAATAATACTTTAAATATATGTTTTAAAATCAGCCTTCACTAGATAAACATGAATAATACTTTAAATATATGTTTTAAAATCAGCCTGAAAGATGCTGTTATCGAAATAACAGCACCCTGAATCATCACAGATACTGTATAACTTTCAAAAAAAGGGGGGCAAAAATCTAAAGTAAGCAAAAAGAATTTTAAATACTGTCCTGGCACAAAGATGATCATGGTATTTAATAAAATGCACTTAAAATGTACATTAAGAGGTGATAATTAGGCTAATTTTTCAGATAACTATTTTTTTTTAAGATTTTATTTATTTATTTGACACAGAGAGAGACAGCGAGAGAGGGAACACAAGCAGGGGGAGTGGGATAGGGAGAGGCAGGCTTCCCGCAGAGCAGGGAGCCGGATGAGGGGCTCGATCCCAGGACCCTGGGATCATGACCTGAGCCGAAGGCAGACGCTTAACGACTGAGCCACCTGGGCGCCCCTAAGATAACTATTTCTAAATAAGGAATGATTCAGTATATAATATAATGTGAATTTTTCTACACCCATATTTCACTTATTTGTTTTTCTATTAAGAAGAAGGATTTGATTCTAGATTAGGAATAATAAACATAACTACCAAAATGTATCTCTTTAATCCAATTGTGTCTTCCTTGCAGAGTGCAGATATGAGCCCAGCAAGTAGCATCGCTTCACTTCCTGTTAGTCCTCTTACTGAAGAGCCATTGCCCTTCAAGGTAAAAAATAAACAAAAAAATAGTTATTTGTGATACTCTTAGGATACTTACTTACTTTACTGTAGTAAAATATTGCATGGTATAGATGGTAAGGTGAACTGCTTTAACATGTAAGGATCTAATTTCAGATGGTAAAATCTTTGTTGTTTCGTTGTCATTCTGGTTGGTAAATGAAAGTACAGTTTAAAATAGAAGTTAATACTTTATAGACTACATCATTTGCCATGTGTATAAGTAACAGTGATTTCTTTGTAATAGTTTGATGTCACATGAATTAGAGGTTTTGAATCTTTTGTTTATCTTAACCAACTGAGCCACCCAGGCGCCCTCATATGAAGAGCGTAACCTACTCAACTTCATACTGCTTAAAACTAGTACAGTGGCTGGTATTGATTTCTAAATACTCAATATTTGCTGTATTGTTAAAATGAGAATAATAGGAAGTTATGAATTTCATTGTGTGTCTTTAGTTTTCCAATAATAGATGCTTTGTTGTTTAATGATAGACAAGGGGCACTTGGGTGGCTCAGTCAGTCAAGCAACTGACTCTTGATTTCTTTTTTTTTTTTTTTTTTTTTTTTAAGATTTTATTTATTTGAGAGAGAGAGAATGAGAGACAGAGAGCACGAGAGGGAGGAGGGTCAGAGGGAGAGGCAGACTCCCCGCTGAGCAGGGAGCCGGATGCGGGACTCGATCCAGGGACTCCAGGATCATGACCTGAGCCGAAGGCAGTCGCTTAACCAACTGAGCCACCCAGGCGCCCCCTGACTCTTGATTTCAGCTCAGGTCATGAACTCAGGGTCATGAGATTGAGTCCCGCATGGAGCTCCACGCTCGGCAGGGAGTCTGCTGGAGATTCTCTCTCCCTCTCCGTCGACCCCTCCGCTGTCACGTGCTCTCTCTCTCTCTCAAATAAATAATCTTTAAAAAATGATAGACAATAATAATTGTTAAAAGGTTATTTTATATCAGAGAATTGTTAAATACTGAATAGTATTCTGATTACATTATTTATTGAGAAGTCTATTATTCTACAACAAAAAAGAAAATACTAACATTTCAAAGTTTAGTGTTACTCAGTGTTTCCATCTTATGGTATATGGGACAAAATTTACAGAAGAATCATATCTTTAACAAGATTTTAATTGAATTCTCAAAACATTACTAAAAACCATTTTCTCTTTTTAATATATTGAAAATGACTATACTCCTTGAAAATTAATGTATTTTTTAATGGAAGTAAAAGAAAAGGTCAGATATATTCCAAAATGTGCTGACACAAAGCTAATATAAATATAATTATTTTAGTTAGTTTCTGTCACTGCTTCTAAGAGATCAATATTGTTCCCATGTTAATGTATGTAAGTGGTTTTATAAGCAATTAAAACTTCTAAGCACTTATAATATATAATATTAGTAGTGGTAGCCAGTGTAGTTCTAGTGCCTCTTGATTTACTTTTTTTGTGAAAGAAATATTATTTATATATTTTTCATATTTTTTTTATTTTTTATTTTTTTATTTTTCATATTTTTTATCATATATAAAAACATCCCACTAGTATTTAATAGTGTCAAAAATTAAAGTTTGAAATTATGAAGTAAAGCTTCTGCCTTTGTAAATGAGGAGCTTTTTTTGTAAACAAGGAGTAAAGCTCCTTATTCACCACTGTTCTCATCATTCTGTATTGTAAGCATGCCAACCATGAAAGCATTTGAGTGTATCCCTTCATAGAGAAAGATGTATGGTGCACAATTCTCTACATATCCTACCACAAACTCACAGACTTCCCAGTCGCACTCTTGGTGCTGAGAAGCTTCTAGGATTCCAAGTTCCCATAATTGGGCAGACAATTTTATGGACATGTATTTGGAAACAAAAAGCAAATGTATAATCTCTATTTTTTAATAAAGCATTCAGGCTGACTTACACAAGTGGTCTATTCTCTATCACAATATCATTACAGAATGGCAAGGTATAACTAATTTTGCATGGGTGGGAATAATATTTTATCAGATAACCATAATAGAATCATAAAATTTCAAGATCAGTTATCTGTGAGTTAGAAAAAAGAGAGAGAGAGGGGGAGAGAGAGAAAGAATAGACCACCTAACTGTTAATTACAATGTTTATGTTTCTTTTTGTTTATGTTTCTTTTTATAAAATAACACTGAACCAAGTTGTTAACTCTGATGTGTCCATCCCACCCTATTCTTTTTCTTCCCTGCCATTCTCCTTGATTTCTATCAACCTAATCACTTCCAATCTAACCTGCCTCCTCTCTTCCTTTGTTAGGTTCAGTCAGATAGATATTTCACACCTAACGCCTTGGGGTCACCAAAATTACTGTTCTTTAATAAGATGATCCTTTTAATTTATTTGTATACACATGGTTATTAGCAGCCTCAGTCCATTCCTGGAACTAACAGTCCTGAAGCTGAAGCTCGCTTATTGTTCTTGACCCCTCCATAATAGTACACTTTATTATGGACCATGTTCTTTTTGTTAACCATATTTATCCCCTATTTTAAAATTTATTTGTATTTCACTGAAGCATGATCTCTAGGTTTTAGTCCCGTTTTCTCCAAAAAATCATCTTTTCTTTGATTAGATATGTTAATAAAAGGTATTATTCCAACCTTGCCCCTTTATCCTTATTCTGTGATAAATTCAATGGATGGAAATGAATTCAACTCTATTTTCTTTACACTCTGCTTCAAGAGTACACCAAGGCATTAAAGAATATGCTTCATTCACCAATTTTCAAAATTTGATTTTAAACAAAAATATAGTCTTCTCATTGCCCTCCCTGGCCCATTGACTGCTGCTTTTCTGTGATACTTGGGTTTGTGGAGTGTCTAATGAGACTGGGCATCTAGTGCCTAGAATCCACAATAGAGCCACCCTGTCGGAGACCCAGCCACCTTCCCCAGTTGTGGACCAAGAGTGGTTCTGGAATATTTCTGGAGTCTCCTCTCCTTGTGAAATTCAAAGTTCTTAGACTCCTTTTTCTCATCCCCAGAAATCACCCTTTAGTCTAGACTAAAGAAGTTCCCTTTTTAAAAAAATTTCCCTTGGAGATTATTCCTCTCTCCTTTAATCAACCAGAGCCTGGGAAAAAAAATCTTCTCAACATACTTTTTAGAAGCAGAATAGAGGAAAGGAATTGTGATGTAAGATTTTTCTTACCTGAAAGAAACATCACTTTAAGAAGCACAGAGCCACTTTACTAAAGCAAGGGACAAGGAGGTGGAAATAAATAATGTCTCAAAAAAATTCATCTTGTCATGCACTCCTGAAATATTAGGGTAAGAAATGATGCTAATTCCGCTTGACCACAGAGCCTAAATTTAGGACTTAGTAACAAACATAGTTTGCTCTCACTTATATAAAGTAAATAGTGTGTAGAAAAAAAAAATAGTAATCCCAGAAAATACACACCTATCAACCATTAACTATTTGGTTGAATCATACTTTAAATTTGTCTATAGTTTCTATAACAATCACTAATTTCTACTTTAAGAACAATATTTATTTTTAAGAAAGTGGAAGAGTTGAGAGTATTAGAAGCAATCTTAGCCTAGTTAGGAGACTTCTGGGACAAATCTCAATTCTGACACTTTCTATCTGTATGACCTTGACCTGTTACTTGGTGTCTTAATTTTCCCATCTATAAAATGGGAACAGCAGCAAATTCTTCTTCATTGGGTTTTTATAACATTAAACAAGTTAACAGATAGAAAGTGCTTCAAATAGCACATAATATCAGTATATGTATTAACTATTATGTTTTGTAGAACAGGTATCTAAGTTTAAGGCAAGAGGTTCTGTATGATAAATAACATGAAGCAGAATTATTTCCAGTTAATCCCTTGCACTTTATTTCCAAATGTGAGAGTAGTAATGCACTTTAAATCTTTACTTTGCTGAAGAATAGTATTTAATATTCATTTCTAGAAGGCATGCTGTTTATTTCCTGCCCTCGAGTATTCAGATAAACTCATATATCAGATTCCTTGTATGAAAAATAATTAATGGAAATGTTCATTAACTATGAGGGAGAAGGAGTAAATACATTGAATCTGTCTTAAGGGAAAACTGGTGAATATAAGAAAACATTACTTGGAAAAAAGAAATACATAATTAATAGACCTGCAGGCATAAGGACATACGGCACTGAAGGAATATTGTTCAATCACATTAGATACTGGAAAAAAACACATTGTAAACAAAGCACTGTTGAAACTTTATTCTTTGTGTGTTATAATGTCAGTATACTAAGTCTGTTTATTTTGTCTGACAGTATAATAGAAAAGAGCACAGTTGGAGACTCCAGGAGAGAGGAGTTAGATAGTGGCATGACCTCCACAACATAATTTGTTGTATATCTTGCATAGAGTTGGGATTTTGTGTGTGTGAGTGTTTATTGCTGTTGTTTCTCATTCAGTGAATTTAATGGTCTCTCTTATTACTGGAAATCACCTTTTTCATGTCCCCAAAATAATCCCAAATGATATATTCTGCATTTCTGGTAATTTTTTGTACTGTCATCTACTCATTCATTCATTTGTTCTTTCATTCATTCGTTCATTCATTTCTTAGTGAGTCGATTTATTGAGTTGTGCTTGATAATATTCTAGGTACTGGTGTTTCAGTGTAAACAACCCAGACTAAATTCCTGCCTTCATGGTATTTGGGTTCTAGTAAGAAGAGATAGAGAATAAATAAATAAATACATAACACATCAGATAGGAATGATAAATATGATGTAAAATGAAGCAGGGTTTGGAAGACAGAAAGTGACTCTAAAGTATGATATTGTTTCAAACGGATGGGCCAAAGAAAGCCAGTCTCACTAAGGGATATTTTAGCAGAGATTATAATGAAGGAAGGCAGTAAGCCACTCATCTATGGGAAGAGGCTTGAGAAAAAGTACAAAAACGATGAGGTGGAGCACTTGGCCTTTTCAGGATCAACTGAGTGCCCTGTGGCTGGAGCAGAGTGAAGGAGGGGGCAAGTAATAAGAGAGCAGGTCAGAGAGAAACCAGATCATGAAGGGCCTTGTAGGCCAAAGAAAGACTCGAGATGTTGCTTTACATGAGATGGGAGATGTTTACATGAGATGGGAGTGTTTGGGGAAAACAATAGCATAGATAGACTTTATTTTAAAACGATTACTCTGACTTTGGAGACATGGTAGAAGAAGGACATCAAGGCGCCTAGAGGTGAGAGATGATGGCAGCTTAAACTGGAATGGTAAAGGTCGAGAAGGGTGAGCATTGGTGGCATTTTGGACATATTTTAAATGTGAATCTGCAGGATTTTTTAATGGATCATATATGGGATATCTAAAAAGATCAGTGTTGAAGACTATTCTTGATTCTAATGTTCTCTCTATTCCCCTATTTTTATTGCTTTTGCTATCACACTGTGATTATATATTTAAGGAATATGTTTATATGATAATAATTTTAAATACAAAATGGCACCAAATGTTTTCCTACTGGTAACAAATTTTAAGAAGGACCTATTATCAATAATGTGTATATTAAAAATAGAATGATTGTTTCTATGTAATAAACCATTTTAAAACTTGGCAGCCTAAAACAATAATTTCTTTTTTTAGATTTATTCACTTTTTAGAGAGAGAGCGAGCACAGCCAGGAGGGGCAGAGGGAGAGGGAAAGAAAATCTTAAGCAGGCTCTGCACTGAGCATGGAGCCCTACGTAGGGCTCGATCTCATGACCCTGAGATCACCCACGACCTGAGCCAAAACCAAGAGTCGGTTGCTTAACCGACTGTGCCACCCAGGTGCCCCAAACAATAATTTCTTATTGTTCTTTATGATTTATAGGTTGACTAAACTTATCTAGACAGTTCTTATTTGGGGTTTTATAAGTGGGTGAAGAATGGAGTTATCTGAAGCCTCAAGTGGAGTAGATACCCAGGATAACTCCTTATGGACTAGCTTGAGTTTTCTAACAGCATTTTCTCACAATATTTTTTTTTTTAAGATTTTATTTATTTATTTGACAGAGAGAGACACAGCGAGAGAGGGGAGTGGGAGAGGGAGAAGCAGGCCTCCCGTGGCGCAAGGAGCCCGATGCGGGGCTCGATCCCAGGATCCTGGGATCATGACCCGAGCCGAAGGCAGACGCTTAATGACTGAGCCACCCAGGCGCCCCTCTCCCAGTATTTTAGAGTAGTTAGGCTTGTTACATGACATCTGGCTTCATCCACAGTTAATGTTACAAGACGTGGAAGCTGCCAGGCCAATCATGGAAAAGACAGATACATACAGCTTCACTTCCACATCTTTTTATTGGTTAAGCAGTCACATAGTCTGTTAGTAGTCCCTGAAACTACCTCAGCATTCAGATATTTGCTAAAAGGACTCAGAATTCAGTATGTAGCCATAAAGAACACATATACTCTTCTTCCAGCAGTGTATGTAATACTTCTACCCAATAAAGTCCATTAGCAATTCAGCACCCAAAGATTCACATAGGAACCCTGTACCTAGAACAGACAGAAATTCCAAACTCCTAGAAAAAAGTCAGGTGTTCAGCATTAACAATATTGTTTATACAAATTTCTTAGGCACAGTGAGCCACTCTTACTATAACTTTTTTTTATTATTGAAGTATAATCAACATGCAATGCTATATTAATTTCAGGTGTACAACAGCTGCTCTTATTATTTATGGAGAGTTTGATATGAGTGTAGGGCACTGGTTACCAGTCAGGTAACCAATGGCCAACCAATGGCCCACCTTGAAAGCAAATCTTTCTAAGGATAGCATATTAGTTATCTAAGGTTGCCATAACAAAGTACCACAGTTTGGTGGCTAAAAAAATAAAAAATAAATAAAAAATGAAAGTATTTTCTCACGGTTTTGAAGGCTAGAATTTTATTTCTTTTTAAGTTTTTATTTTAATTCCTGTTAGTAAACATAGTGTTAGATTATAGTGATTCAACAATTCCATATGTCAACAGATGCTCATCATAACAAGGGAACTCCTTAATCCTCATCACCTATTTAACCCAACCTCCCACCCACCTCCCCGCTGGTAACCATTGGTTTGTTCTCTATAGTTAAGAGTGTATTTCTTGGTTTGTCTCTCTCTCTCTCTCTCTTTTTTTTTTTTTCCACTTTGCTCATTTGCTTTGCTTCTTAAATTCCACATATGAGTGAAATCATATGGTATTTGTCTTTCTCTGACTGGCTTATTTCACTTAGCATTATATTCCCTATCTCCATCTATGTCATAGCAAATGGCAAGATTTCATTCTTTTGTTATGGCTGAGTAATAGTCCATTATATATATGTACCGCCTCTTCTTTATCTATTCATCAATCGATGGACACTTGGGCTGTTTCAATATCTTGGCTCTTGTAAATAATGCTGCTATAAACATAGAGGTGCATGTGTCCTTTTGAGTTAGTGTTTTTGTATTCTTTGGGTAAATACCCAGTAGTGCGACTGCTGGATCATAGGATAGTTCTCTTTTTAACTTATTGAGGAAATACTGTTTTTCAGAGTGGCTGCACCACCAGTTAGCACTCCCACAGCACATAGGGTTCCTTTATCTCCACATCCTCAACCCCTGTTGTTTCTTGTATTATTGATTTTAGCCATTCTGACAGGTGTGAGGTAATATTTCATTGTAGCTTTGATTTGGATTTACCTGATGGTAAGTGGTGATGAACATCTTTTCATGTGTCTCTTGGCCATCCGTGTCTTCTTTGGAGAAATGTCTGTTCATGCCTTCTGCTCATTTTTATTTGGATTATTTAGTTTTGGGATGTTGTTGAAGGCTAGAATTTTAAGTTCAAGGTACTGGTAGGGTTGGTTTCCAGTGAGACTCTCTCCTTGGTTTGCAGATGGCCTTCTCATTATGTTTTCACATGGCCTTTCCTCTGTGGATGCACTTCCCTGTTATCTCTTCCTCTTCTTATGGGGATACCAGTCGTATTGAATTAGGTCTCACCCAAATGGCCTCATTTTAACTTAATCACATCCTTAAAGACCTTATTTCTAAATATGATTATATTCTGAGGTACCAGGAATTAGAACATTAACATGAATTTTGAGGGGCGCCTGAGTGGCTCAGTTGGTTAAGCATCTGCCCTCAGCTCAGGTCATGATCCCAGGGTCCTGGAATCAAGCCCCACGTCAGTCGGTCTCCCTGCTCAGTGGGGAGCCTGCTTCTCCCTCTGCCTGCCACTCCTGCTGCTTGTGCTCTCTCTCTCTCTCTGTCAAATAAATAAATAAAAATGTGAAAAAAATAACATACGAATTTTGGGAGGACACAATTCATCCCATAGTAGACTAAAGACTGCTATGTTAACTCTTCTGTACATAAGGCCAACCTTGACTCAAGTGAAGGGAAGATAAACTATCTCTTGAGGGGGAATGACAAAAATTTGCAGCAATCTTTAATCAGCTACACTGAATAAAATGATGTGTGATAGTCTTTCATTAATCACTTTTAGGCTCTATCAAATTCTCGGTCAGGTGTAAGGAGTTTGGGTTTGAGGGAATGTAGAAGGAAATAGATTTCCTTAAATGTTTATATATATTCATCCGTGTACTTATTTGAATATATTTTCCATTGCTCTTTTAATTTCCACTAAATTTGGGAAATTCACTTAAATGTCACCATATTTGAATTAACTTACAGTCCTACAATCTTAATGGTTGAGAGTATCAAAGAATTATGGCTTTAAAAAATAGCTTACTAAATTCCTGATTCTAAATACTGACAGTTAAATTTTAGTTGAATTAACAAATACCAAACAATGCTTTCTATATTATGTTATACAAATATACTATACAAGTATTATTTTATGTTAACTTTTTTCCTTTAGGCCTGTCAGGATAAATTTTAAATGATTATTATACCTATTATTTGGCTTTTGCAGACCATATTACTAATACATGATGAATGCTCTAATAGTAAGAAAAATGATAATTATATATTTTGATAAATAAAATTATTTTTACATAAATTAAAGCCAAAACAAATTTGGTCTAATTTATGTTCAAAGATATTCAGTATCTCTCAGACATATTAAACCTCAGGGGAAAAGATTTTAATGGGAACAATAAGCAAATACTTTTTTTTTTTTTTTTAAAGATTTTATTTATTTATTTGAGACAGAGAGAATGAGAGAGACAGAGAGCACATGAGAGGGGGAAGGGTCAGAGGGAGAAGCAGGCTCCCCGCCGAGAAGGGAGCCCGATGTGGGACTCGATCCCGGGACTCCAGGATCATGACCTGAGCCGAAGGCAGTCGCTCAACCAACTGAGCCACCCAGGTGCCCCTAAGCAAATACTTTTATGTTGCATACTAGCTTCATATTACTGTCCAGATCCTTCTCACACACTGTCTAGATGATTTCAGGAAGACATGTACAAAATATAGAACTTGTCTACATTAATACATGCTAAAAATCACATCATACCTCCCACCTCATCTCCAGCTCACTTACCCATTTTATTTCATAAATTTAAATCTCACTGAGTTTCTTTATTTTTGCATAGTTTGGTGCCTTAGATTTTTTGAGTTCTCCAAGTGGCACTGATAGAAGACTTTCTTTGTTAAAAGGCTTATTTCAGCCTTCCTTCAGAGATTGGGCCATACTCCATCTGCTTACTCTAGTCAGAGTCCTTTTGACATATTTAGTGGACAAGTTTTACTGAGCATTTGTTAAAGGTGATCTTGGAAAATTGAATTCAGAGATCCACTTTCTCTACGGTTGAGTTAAACAGAACCCCAGAAAACTACAAGATACATAGATTTGGATTGTCTTTCATAATTTGCAAGAGTAGGGATTTTATAGGAAAATCCTGAATTTAAGAGTAGAGGTACAGAACATGGAAGGATAGATAGAATTCAGGTACAGAACATGGGAAGCTATTTCTGGGTTCATTTACACATAAAAGACAAGATGTTGAACTACTGTAGGAAAATCCTAAAGCCAATAAAAGCCTTGAAAACCTGAAAATTAAAAACAACTTTAAATTTCTTAAAAAAAAATACCTTTTAAGAAGCTGAGTCATTATGACTTCAACTTTGGTTTGGGGATCCACATGCAAGTGTATTGGCATCAATGAAACATTTTGTCTGCCAACAAGGTGCTGTGACGATTTTATTTAGAAGGAGTTGAAGTCAGCATGTGGTTGGTGCTGTGTTCTTCAACACCTGTTGGTCCTGAATGTGTAGAAGACCTCGATATGAGATAATAGCAGAGGTAGCAATGATTGCTGTGCACACCGGTATTAACAAGATCTCTTTTTACATCTACTGCAGATAGCAGATTCGAAAAGGACTTAAGGTAAACACTGTATTTAAGATAATGACATCATTGGGGCGCCTGGGTGGCTCAGTCGTTAAGCGTCTGCCTTCGGCTCAGGTCATGATCCCAGGGTCCTGGGATCGAGCCCAGCATCGGGCTGCCCCCTCAGCGGGAGCCTGCTTCTCCCTCTCCCACTCCCCCTGCTTGTGTTCCCTCTCTCGCTATCTCTCTCTCTGTCAAATAAATAAATAAAATCTTTAAAAAAAAAAGATAATGACATCATTATCAATGATAATTTAAGCAACTGATCTCATGTATAGCACATGCGGCATTTATTTCTTACTCTAAGTATTACCATTTCATATACACTCTGGATCATAAACACTCACCCACCTTCGTTGTTTTTGAATATAATCTCTAGCATTGCTTCAGAATTTACCTGTAAGTGTGAAGTGTACTATAACATATTTTTCTTTAAATAAGAAATTAGCAATCAAGGTACAATTTGAAGACTATGATTTGTTATTAATATGCCCATTTGAGATGAACCATGTATGTGAGAAGCTATAAAAAGTAGACTCAGCATGAATTTAGTTTATCTCACAGTGACTATCATCTGTTCTATCTTGGAATTGCCTACTTCTGTAACAAACAAATTTTAGAAGTTGAATGATATCAATGTGCAGTTGCAACTGTAAAATAAAATGTACATGAATTAGGTACAATGAATTCTAGATATATCAAATAATTTAGAAATGGTTGTATTTTCTTTGGTAACTATGTGAGATTAGAAAATGTTAGACTTAAAATGTTTTTTAAGATATTGGTCATCCATTGTTTTAATTATATGATATAGAGGTATTAAATAGCCATGCTAACAGATGCAATAAAATAAGTAAAATAAGCAAATACTCTGTTCTGAAGTTTTTGTATCACAAACTGAGCATTTCTTCAGTGCAGTTTTCATACCACACATAAATAATTTTGCATAAATTCTATTATGTCTAGCAACTCTGCAGGAAAAATAATGGTGGCACAAATTTTAAGTTGGATAATAATTATGAAAAATCAGAAAATTCTATTTACTCTTGCTATAATGAAGATAATAATGTAGAGAAATTTATAAACATCACTTTAAAATGCATTCCAAGGAGGTAAGGAAAGATGCAATGTGTTTGCACAGAAACTTACTTTTATCCTCTTGGATAGTGGCTGATTCATAGCACAGAAAATTGGAAGGTAAAGAATTGCCAGATGGATATATTAGACTCTGACTGACAGCCTAATACAAATAATTGTGAAGATAAATGCAATTTGAATATTCCAAGTACTATTGATTTCAGATTCTCACCTAAGAAAATTGTCTGCTTTCCTTTAAGTTCATACATGATATTATCAGCAGTCAGCTTATATCCTCACTAGACGTGTCCTTTTCTGCAGGTAATCTGTTTTACTCTGGTAAATCTGATAGGAAAACTTTGTGTCAGGAATTGGCTAAACCTGTTATATTAGAATTTTATTGCATATGTTTCTTATTAAGAATAAAGGTTAATTTAGAGTAGTTAGGTTCTGCTTAATAAGAAAGACTTTGGCAGCAGTACTTGAGCCTGAAAGTTTTTAAAAAGCTGAACAGAATTGTCAAAGCATAATTAAGGGTAGAGGAATTAAGCACACTTTTCTCCCTTAAGTGTCTCTGTGAGGCAATAGAACCTTTGGCAACAGAGCCAAGTAGAAAAAATGGAGCCATGCCAGTTGCTGCACCATGATAAAGAGAGATTGGTTGTAATTTCTGGTAATAATGCCCACAGGAATAAAGCTGACAGTGGTCTATCCTCTTACTAACATTAGCCATTTCTCTCCTCTTTTATTGCTCTTTCTGATGGGCCTTAGTCACTTGGTGATATTATCTGTCACTATTTTTGTCATCTATCACTATTTGTGTTACATTCTTGAATGTGATGAGTCACTCAGAACAATTAACTAACATTCATTGAGGTCCTGCTATGTGTAAAAGCTTATGCAAAGGTATTAGCAGAAATATTTTACTCTGACTGTAGAAAGCTACAGAAAATCATAATGCTGGTTGTATGGGAATATGACCTGGAGAAGTGCGAAGTGTTTCAAAAGTATAAAGATGGAGCTGAGAAAAGGGAAGTATACTGAGATCTGAGCCAAGGGAGAATAAGAGCCAGGGTCCCAAGCTAGGCCCTGAGGGTCTAGAAATTGTAAATATTCAGTGGTGTGTTTCCCATGTGGTAAGGACCAAGTTGTTTGGTGTGAAGGACATTATGTGCTTTATAAGGAACTTAGACTACTTCTGTAGGCATTGGGATACTATAAGAAGTAGGCAAGAGTTGTATCTTGGTCTGTTTGGGCTGCTATAACAAAGTACCATAAACTAGGAAACTTATAAACAACAGAAATTTATTTCTTACAGTTCTGGAGATTGGGAAGTCCAAGCTCAAAACACCAGCAGATTTAATGTCTGACGAGGGCCCACTTCTTAGGCAGCCATCTTTTTGTCTCATCTACCATGTCTCTATAACCTTACATGATAGAAGGGGCAGGTGAGCTCTCTGGGAACTCTTTTATCAGGAAATACTTTGCATTCATGAGGACTCTGGCCTCATGACCTAATCACATCCCAAACATCCCATCTCCTAATACTGTCACGTTTGATGTGTTAGGATTTCAACATACGAAGTTTGGAGAGACACAAATATCAGACTGTAGCAAGTTGAGTAAATAGTAAGATGCAAAATAATGTTTATAATGTTTCTTGAGCTGGATTTCCAAAGAATGGGTTCTGAACTTTATTTGAAATTTGTCAATTCCGAGACTATCACATGGTACTAATCAAATATAAATTATAAAAAATAACAATTTTCATATCATCCAATATCACTGATTACCTGCATTTATACATGCCCCAATTAGGATGAAAATTGCTTATATTCATATTGAAATAATAGAGTTTACAGGTGATCTAGGCTATCAAAAATATATACTAAGAGATCCATTCATTTATATTTATCTAATTGTTATATCTTAAAAAGTTATAGTTAGTGTATTGATTTCATAATTCATATCAATTGATAACAAATTACCATAAATTTGATGGCTTAAAATAATTCACGTTTAATATGTTATAGTCTGGAAGTCAGAAATCAGAACTAGGTCTCCCTGGACTAAAATCAGTGTTGTCAGAGAGGTGAGTTCCTTCTAGAAGCTCTAGGGGCTGATGCGTTTACTTGCTCTTTTGAGATCCTAGAGTTTGCCTTCATTTCTTGGTTCATTGCTTCCTTCCATCTTAAAAACCAGCAATGGCCTGTCAAATCTTTCTCACACTGCACCACTCTAATTTATTTACTATCTTTCCCAATAGAATAAGATGTTTGTAAATGCAGATAATCATATTTATATTCTTTATATTCCCTACTATATGCCTAGTATAGAACTAGTGTATAATACACCAATAATAGATGAAATTAGTGAATTTTTAAATGAATGGTGGAAAAAAAACCTTTCAATTAAGACCAAATTTCTTCTCAAGTCTTTCATCCTAGTAAAATAAAGTTAATCATTTTATTAAATTAACCATTGATAACCTGAAATACAAAGCCTATCAAGCTATACATATAGTATCAGGCTACTAAATTTTCTGTAGCTTATCCTCTTTTTCCATACAACTCAAAGCTAAGCTGGACCAATCCTAGGTACAAATTATCCCTTATGAGACTAACTTGATACTAGAGAATTCAGTATTATATTGCTTTTGTTTGTCAGGTTCTCAACTTGTGTTCTGAAAAATGTGGTTTCTGCATTGGCTGGTATTTATCTGATAGCCAGTGTCTAAGAGACAACTGAATTCCTGCCAACTGCCTAGTTGGATTTTTAAATAGTACCTTTCCTGAGATTTTTCCATGACCAATGCTAGAAATTTTATGTATAGACTCATTTCTCCAAATTAGAAATCTTGAATGCTGTCTACTTCTTTAAGTATTAATCCTCAGTAAACATGGTCATCGTCTCATCTTACAGATAAAGAAATTGAAGCTTAGAGCAGTTAAGAACTTTACTTGAGGACATAGTGTTGATAAATGGCTCAGCTGGAACTCTAACTCAGTTGTTTTTTTGTTTTGTTTTTTTAATTCTTTTTTTTTTTAAAGATTTTATTTATTTATTTGACAGAGAGAGATATAGCGAGAGAGGGAACACAAGCAGGGGGAGTGGGAGAGGGAGAAGCAGGCCTCCCGCGGAGCAGGGAGCCCGATGTGGGACTCGATCCCAGGACCCTGGGATCATGACCTGAGCCGAAGGCAGGCACTTAACGACTGAGCCACCCAGGTGCCCTGTTTTTTTAATTCTAAAGACTGGCTTTAACTACTATACTACAGAAAGTCTACAATGTTTTATTTTAGCATGATTCTGATTATTCGTTGGTTTTATATAGCTGAAGAGGGATAGAAATAGAACTGGAGGGGCGCCTGGGTGGCTCAGTTGGCCTACAGCTCGGGTCATGATCTTAGCATCCTGGGATCGAGACCCGAACCACATCCGGCTCTATGCTCAGCAAGGAGTCTGCTTCTCCCTGTCACTCTCCCTCTGTGCTCTCTCTCTCTGTCTCTCTCAAATAAATAAATAAAATCTTAAAAAAAAAAAAGAAAGAAATAGACCTTGAATGTAGAAATACAGAGAAAAGGAGAGAAAAGAAGAAAAGATGAAAAATGAAGAGAGAGAGGGAACAGAATGGAAGGGAAGGGAGAAAAGATATAAGAAGGCATCCATCAAGTCTTTAGATTTGTCATCTATTGAAATCATAATCCTACTAAGATTATATATTTCTTTTATTAACAGACCAAATAATTTTGAACCATCTTTGGATTGAATGCCACGTGGAATATTGGTCAGTTTTCATAGATTCAAGAATATAATTTGCTCTACCTAGTTTAAACAGAAGGTATTTTATTATAGGGTATTTGATAATTTTTCAGATTCCTTGGAAGGTCAGCACACTATTCTTGGATACACAGGGACAAAATGCCAGGAAAGATTCCTTTCTGGAAAGGATAGGGTATGTTGCCAGACCAAGAACATGAAAAGGAAAAAGGAATGGGACATGGGATTTTCAGGATTTATTATGTAAATTTTTTTTTTTTTTAAGAGAGAGAGAGTGAATGAGAAAATGAGAATTTGAGAATTGGCAGCGTGTGCTTGGTTTGAGGTATTTTATGGTTAGGGAGATTAAGGTTATCTGAGAAGGGTGAGACAAGATCATGAAGACAAAGTTTATTTTAGACTTCCCAAACATTTTTAAAAAATTTTGACATCGAATACATTATTTTATTTATTTTTTAACCTTTTGATCCCCTTCACCCATTCCTCTCACCGTTACCCCCTGCCTCTGGCAACCACCCATCTGTCCTCTCTATCTACAAGCTTAGTTTTTTGGTTTTTTTTTTTTTTTGCTTTTATTTTATTTCTCTGTTTTTGTTTTTTAGATTTCACATATAAGAGAGACCATACGGTATTTTCCATTCTCTGTGTGACTTATTTTACTTAGCATAATACCCTTGGGGTCCATCCATGTTGTCTCAAATGAAACATTTCATTCTTTTTTATGGCTGAATAATACTCCATTATGTGTTTGTATACATACATACATATGTGTATTTTATATCCATTTAAACATAAATTTTTTTCATTCATTCATCCATTGAAGGACTTTGGTTGTTTCTATATCTTGGCTATTGTAAATAGTGCTGTAATGAACTTGGGAGTGCATATATATTTTTGACTTAGTGTTTTCATTTGGGGTGGGGGTTTAAAAACCCAGAAGTGGAATTGCTGGATCATATGGTAACTCTATTTTTAATTTTGTTAAGGAACCTCCATGCTGTTTTCCACAGTGACTATACCAATTTACATACCCAGCAACAGTGTACAAGGGTTCCCTTTTACCTACATCCCACCAACACTTGTTATTTTTTGTCTTTTTGATAATAGCCATTCTAAAAGGTGTGATGTGATATCTCATTTGATTTTGAGCTGCATTTCCCTGATGCTTATTGATACTGAGCATCTTTTCATGAACCTGTTGGTTATCTGTATGTCTTCTTTGGAAAAATGTCTATTCATTTTAATCTACTTGTTTTCAGTAAGGTACTACCTTCCACAATTGTACCTGATGTCACTTTAATCCACCTAATATTCTTTCGGAAGACAATAGACTTGAACCTTTTGCTAGGGATAGAAGGAGAATTTGTCTGGCTGCATGGAATACTGTCAACCAATCCTCTGGTCGTCAGATCCATCTTCATTCCCCCTTTCACAGGTACATAGCTTTTCTATGGCCCCACAGTAACAGTAGGGTTGTTTAGGGATGGGGATATGCACTATCAGCTCAGGTTTCAGATTTCTTATGTCTTGTCTGCTTTCCAGTTTCCTTTTCCTATCTACTCTCAAAGTGCTTAGATTTTACAATGGACTTCTTACCTTAAAATTTACTTTTTTTTTCTATTTTCTGTTTAAAAAATATAGAGTTATATATATTTAGTTATATATATTGATTAACATAGACAGAGTTTTTATATTCATTTTTTAAAAGAACTTGAAGTCTGTGTTAAAACCAAGCTGAATACTACATGTGTGGTTATAAAATATAACAAATCATAAATATTTGACTTTATGTGAATATTGGTAAAGGGTAAGAGCTGCTATTTATTTAGTTTGACAGGACCAAACGGCAGTTAGCTTTATGAATTTTGTTTTAACTTTCTCCTTTCTTTCTTACACAGACTATATTCATTAATGCTTAAGAGAAGAGCCAGTTAAAAAAAAAAATGGAATTGTCTTTTCTTTGAAATATGTCTTAATAAAGCAATCTATTAGGAAAGAATCGGAACTTCATGAATAATCATTTCTATATAATGATAAATATTCTGGAACTAACTTGTTTTAACACTACTTAATTTAGTGCATGCAAAGATTTGATGAATGCTTCAGTGAAGTTCTAAAAAATGGTTACATAACTTCAGATGAGTGTATAGAAAGACTCACATGTTGTTCAAAATTGTCCCTAAGAGATGAGTATAAACCACATATAAAAAAGTGAGACACGTTTCCATAAGCCACATGGCTTAATATCATTACTTTCAGTCTTATAAGTTAGTTTTAAAGCTGTAGTGACAAATACAGAATGAGATTTATTAATGTACACAAAATTCTGTTTTTCTGTGTATTCATGTTGTATAATTAGGTTATTAACTACATAATTTAATTCATTTTTATGTGGTAAAAACAGTTTAACTGTTAGCAGCTGCCTTTAAAATAGCTTTACACTTATTCAGATTTAAATTACCTGTTGACTTAAGTAAGTAATTATAATTTTGTCCTAACACTATGTAACATATGGTGTTTACATTCTTCTCAAGAGCTCCTTGAGGGGAAAAAAAATACAGAAACATTAATATAAATAGCGATTTAAGGAACGAATGAAAATATGTACAAAGATTAATGGTAGTTAGTAGGATATTAAATAGTTGTTAAAGTATTTGAACTTGTCTTATTGGATTATTGACTTATGAGATTGTATTTTCAATTTTTTTGCTAGGTGTTGATATTTTTACATAATATATTCATTTTGAGTAATCTGCTTTCTAAATTGAGGTTACATATATTTTTTATTATTGTTGTTGAATTCATTTTAAGCCATATATTCCTTTCTGAATAACAAAGCGTTATTTTATGTCTATATTTATATTTTAGACTTCGGTATTTATGAGGCAGATAACCTAGTGTTTTTTTAATTAAAAAGTATAAGGCATAAAATTTAAGACAACATTAAAAGTTATAAACACAGTCAAAATTCTAGTATATTTAGGGTGATTTTAAAATGGGGCATGCTCAAGTGTTTGCTCAGAAGTTATCTGTTTAGAATGTTGCTCTGCTAAACCACGAAGTCTCTTTAAACTCATGGTTTATCTAAAAGGTAATTATAGTACAGTCTTTAATTTCTTGAGTGCTCTAATGTGCTAGACAGATTTTAACATGTTTACATATATTTTTCTCAGGAAAAACTCCGTAAATTAGACTAGGCATTTTAAGTCCATTTTCCATAAGAAGAAACTGAGTCTAGAGTGTTTCATATTTCTAATACATCTCTAATAAATGGCAGAGCCAGACTGATTTCAAAACCCATGCTTGAAGCTACCATGCTATACTAAATATTGTACCTTGAACTATATGCTATTGTCTGTCACCTGTATTAATTGGGTGAAGATGAGGACTAGATCAGAATACCTTTTATGACTGACCATTCAAAGAATGTTTTGACTAGATAATTCAGTATCATAGAAGAGCTTATTGTCATAATTTCTCTTAACATAAACTATGAAAAATACTTTTAAATAAATCTAATAACCTATAGTTCTTTCTCAACTGCAGTTAACTACCAGAGGAGTTAACTTTATCACTCATTTTACCTTGGGACTTAAGGAAACTATTATCTTCAGAATTCACAGGAGAGGAGACTGTTTCCTCTAACCTAATATAGATTGCTTTTAAGGGTTTAGATAAATGTGGGCCTAAAGTAATGTGTTAATCTACATCTGGATCAGCATAGGTAATACTAACAATTTTTTTTTTAAAAAAATACTCTAATTTTTAGTGAGTCATTTTTCAGATATTAGGGGTAGTTTTAACCCTAGGCGAGAGAATTTTGGAGATTAATCTCAAATGATATTAACCAATATGTGAAAATGGAAATACTGTATTGTCTTAGGTCACAGTCCTCCCACCTGCTGACCTTCTTTGCTCTAGACACTCACTCCTGATTGATCTCCTACCATATTTGACCTAATACCTCCAGATTATTTTACCTCTATCCCAGACCTCTCTGAGTTCCAGACTCATATACATAAATGCCTACTCATTACCTCCACTTGGATATCTATACCCAGGATCTCCAAATAGACAAAACCATTCAAAACTTTTTATTCTTAGCCCATTTTATCCAAGTCACTGTCCTAAATCTATTCCTCTCTGAGTCTCTGTATTTCCTTCACAATTTCAACTAATAGTTTTGTTGACTCCATTGTTCAGGCCAGGGGAAAAAAAAAGGAAAGAAAAGAATAGAATTCCATCCTTGATCCTTCTCATTACTTCCCCATACCCATTCCATCCTTAGCAAGTCAGCTCTGCCTTTGGGATTAAGTATATTGCAAATCTGCCAATTTCTGCCACTTAGGCTACCATCACTGTCATCATCTCTCACTTTGGCTATCACAACCATTTCTTACTCGTTTTCCTCTTTCCACTCTTGTCTTCCCTATAGTCCATTTTCCACATAGAAGCCAGAGTTCTCTTTTAAAAAGATAAATTAGTGTGTGTCATCCCCCTGCTTAAAATGTTCCAGTGGTGTCCCATCAAACACAAGGTTAAAGTGAAACTGCTTGCCAAGTTCTGTGAGCCTTGCATGTTCTAGCCCATGGCAGCTTTTCCAATCTCATCTCTGATTTCTCTTGCATGTTTTTTTCTTGATTTGGCCATGCTGACCTTCATGTTATTTCTGAAACATATCAAGTTCTCTCCCTCCTCAGGATAGTTGCACTAACCTTTTCTTTTGTTTCCATCTTTTATTCTCTAGATTACTTTATGGCTCATTCTGTCATTGGACTTAAGAATCTGTACCTCAGTTAGCTCATCAGAAGAGCGTTCCACAACTCTTCCTAAAAAAGCTTTCATATTGCAGCTCCTTTTCCTGCTTTGTTTTTCTTCAAGGCATCTATTATTTTTCATAGCACAAAACTCTTGTCACCTGGCATGGCATTTTATATGTGTAATTAAAATCAATTTTGCTTAGCAAAATAGAAGCTCAGCATGGATAGGGACCTATTCCCCATTGTTTCCTCAGTTCATGCAACAATGACTGGCACAGAATTTATTTATTTAATAAATATTTGTTAAATGAAAGAGATATTGCTATTTTATGTTGTATTTTATTTTAATACATATGTTTATATGTATATGATATGCTCATATTTAAATGCATATGTGTGTGTATATGATATGCAGAGGAGTGTTTATCATATTTTATCTTAACAGAAATCATAACATAATTTTCTATGATACTGAATTATCTAACCAAAACATCCTGTGAGTGGCCATAAATTTAATCTAGCCCTTGTCTTTGTCCAATTAATACATTTTACCTAGAATTAGCCAGACAATTGTGTATAATTCAAGATGCAACCTGTAGTCCAGAAAAAAAACAGAGTTGAGTGCTTTAATTTGACGTAACCCATTTAGTGAGGTTATTTAACACTCTCTTGTGTATCCTCTAATATTTTTCTGACTTGAAAATCTTGGTAACATTTTTGGTACTTGGTTTTAGTTAGAAATGGTGTTCAGCTGAAAAAACAAAACAAAACAAAAAAAGAAAACAGAGTAACGGTGATTTAAATTCTATTGTATTTATTCTTACACGTAAAATAGATCTGGAGGTGGCAGCACAGACGGGGTAAATAAGGCTGCTCGTGGAAGTTGTGTGGGGCCCTGACTCCTATTTTATCATTCTGTTCTGCTTTCCTTATCTCCACCTACTGTATCAAAGGCTACTTCAGAGTCTAGTGGCATTGCGTCTTCACAACAGTGTTTCAGATAGTAGTAGGGAGGAAATGGGGAGGAAAAAGAGACATTCTTACTAGTTGAGTTGACTTCATAATAAGGAGCCACTCTGGAAACACCACACAACACTTCTGCTCATGTGTCATTGGCCAACCTCACTGAAAAGAAAGCTGGAAAAATGTAATTTTTTAATTAGAAATGTTACGGGTGGGAGAACCTGCGTTGTGGGAATGGAGGTCTCAGTCCTTGGATTCCCAGAGGAAGATTTAGGTGGGGATCTTCACTTGAATAAAGACAGCCAGAAGGTAACTAGCAAGCACAAGGCAGTTTCTTAAAGCAAAAGTACACTCTCAAGGTGGGAGAGCAGCCAGGTTTCCTGAGGTGGAAGTGGCTCCTAGGTTGTTTTGCGATTGGATATTTGTCATGTCTCTGTGGACTGGGAGGAGCTGTGATGTACAGTGGGGTGGTCTCTAATGGAGGCCGCTTCCAACAATTTTAGAGACTCCTCCACTGGTTGTGAAGGGGAGTTTTTGACCCTCCGAACATTGTACCTGAACATTCATGGCAGCCTTTCTCCATGGGGTGGGGGGCTATCACCTTAATGCAAATGCATTAAAATGAGTCTAGGGGTTACCCTGGGGTCAAGGTGGAAGAGGAGAAGGCATGCTCTGTACCTGTGGCTCTTGGTCTGTTAGCCCCAAGATCTTGGAAGCCACAAGGTCAGGATGTTCTGCCCCCAGGCTTTTAGTGTGACTCTATTAATTGTTGTCCCTGCCTCCAGCTCCTGTCTCTATCATTCCTCCCTCAAGGACTTGGGACTCTGCCTCTGGTCATTCCTTCCACTGTTCATATCTAGCTTTTACCTAACAGAAACATTGCTATCCCAAATAACATCAGGGCTGTGTTGCTAGGTAGAAGAGGAAGTGGATAGTGGTGAACAAGTAACAGTCTATTCCACACGTATCTCTGTTTCCTGTAGAACATATTCCACTGTTAGTATAGTTATTGGCGTATGTTTATTTTTCCATATCTCCCTTGTACATCCCATCCCCATATGTCACATTACTGTGTTCTTTCTGTAATTTGCCATCCCATCTAGCAGTGTATTTTACACAATAGTCAGTAAATACTTGTTAAATTTAGATTCAAATGACTCAAACCTATTAGCTTGATTTCACTAGCACCTTATTCTGGCAGATGCTGAAAAGCTGGAGAAGCCTTGTCTCTTATGTTGTCTGCACTTCTACAGATATCTTAAAAACAAGAAAAATGAACACATTCTGTTTAGTACTGGATTCTCACATAAATGGCCAAATTGCCTACTTAAATTTGAAAGAAAACACAACTGAGGTATCAACAGACTTTGAAAGAGAAGTATTAGCAATGCAAACACCATTAACTGATTTGTATGAAATGAAATAAACAACAACTTGAACCTCCTAAAGTAATTTATGAATAAAAGGGCTGTTACCTTAATGAAGGTAAACACCGGGGGGTGGGGGGGGGGATCCAACTATATTTGTTTTTTTGACTAAATCTTATGCAGTGTGAAATTTGCATTTCTAAAATATATTTCCCATTTTATTCAGAATATATTTTCCTTTTACCTAAAAGCAAGCTTTTAAAATACATTAAGATAATATTTAATATAAAATTGCTTACTTTCTTCCCAAATGCCAAATACCATCTCCATGGTTTGTATAACTTTGTAATGGTGTCATTAACATAACATTTGTCTCTATAGTCAACTTCTCTACACAGAAATACAAGCAACTTATCAATGTTTTTTTGGGATGATTCTTGAAGAATAGCATGTATCAAAATAATCAATTTAAGTTTTGTTTTGTTTTGCATTTCAACTTTAAGTTTCCTAATTGAAGTTAGCTAATGATGTGGAAACGTTGAGGTTCGGAACAAAGGGTCAAAAAAGAATTCTTGGGATGTCTTCAGTGCAAAAAGTTGGTTTTATTAAAGAATGGGGACAGAACCCATGAGCAGAAAGAGCTGCACTGGGGGTTGTGAGGAGCAATTGATTATATATTTTCAAGTTGGGAGGGGTTTAGGGATAGCTTAAGTCTCTAAGGAATTTGGAGGCAAAATTTCCAGGACCTTGAGGGGACTAGCTGCTGTTAGGAAAAGGTCATTTATTACTGTGTAATAAAACCATAGTCATGAGACCCCTCAGATGTATATCAGTAGGCCATATGCATAGAGGATCATTGCTATCATATATCGGGGGGGGGGGTAGAGATAAAGGAAGTTTCCAAAGGAATTTTTATATGTTAAAGTAGACTTATAGAATCCTGGAGGTCAGGATAATGTTAAACTAAAATTGCCTTTTGCCCTTAGCAAAGTGTTAACATTGAGGCAGTTGAGTTCTTAGAGGAAGGTCACTCTGCCTGTCCCAAGGACTTGTCAATAGACTGTAAGTAGTAAGGGAATTTAATTTTTTTCTTTTGCCTTTGTTTCCTGTATCAGCTAATATGATATTTCTGTCGAATTTTCTGAGCACTCTATAAATTTGTTTTATGACATTATGTAATATTATTATCCAGTTATCACTCACAGCTTTATGTCATGTGTGAAATAGCCTCTATTTTAAATTTTGAGATTCTTATGATACACACACACATGAATTTTCTTAGTTCTTTTTATAAAAATTGAAAAGATGGGGTGCTTGGGTGGCTCTGTTGGTTAAGTGTCTGCTCTTGATTTCAGCTCAGCTCATGATCTCAGGGTCCTGGGATGGGGCTGCATTGGGCTCCACTGTCAGCGGGGAGTCTGCTTGAGGATTCTCTCTCTCCTTCTCCCTCTGCTCCTCCCCCCCAGCCCATTCATGCTCTCTCTTTCTCAAATAAATAAATAAATCTTTAACCAAAAAAAAAAAAATTGAAAAGATATAAAAATTATGTTCCCAGTTCTCATATCAAATTTTGAACTGGTAAAGGACAAGAAATATACATACAATATCCTCTGAAATGCTTAGCAAAGCACCTTGCATATTTTAGGTTTTCATTAAGTACCTATTGAATAAAAGTATTTCTTAAATTTCATTAAGAACATCTTGAAAGTGTAGCAGAACCTTAGGTTAAAATGTTGAAATAAGGAACACAGAGGATGCTTACATGTGTTTTTTTTCCACTGAGATACGAATATATTATTAAACTAAAAATAAATCAGGTTCAGATTCAAACCCAAATTAAAATTTAAGTAACTTGAGAGTAACCTTTTTTTCCTTTATCATCATTTTAAAAAATCATTTCCATTAATAAAAAGATTTATTATGGTTTGTTATTATTTTTTCTTACTCTTAAAAAGTGGGATTGAGAAATAAGTAATAAAGCCTAGGTAGTGCTCCAGAATCTTGGTCACTTGATCCATGGAACTGAGGGAGCAAAAAAGTGCCAGATTAAAAATGGCAGAGAATCCACATGAAGTTGCTAATTAGGGAACTAGTTGTAAGGGGTACTCCAAATACATAGGCCAAAGACTGGCTTATGACTAAAACAGTAAATTCAGAGTAGTTCACATGTCTCATTGTGATGGTAAGGCAGAGTAAAGAACATGGCAGGCTAATCTGGTGGCTGTTAGGTTATGTGACCATGAGAAGCACACTGAATACTTAATGCTGGGAGGGAATGGGAATTTAATGATATTTCAGACTATGGGGTCTGAATTTTCCCATTTTGTCATGATCTCCTATTAACATTCTATATCATCCCTCCAAACTCTTTTTTCTTAAACATTTTTTTTATATATATTCAGACAACTTTTACCTTTCCCTAAGCCATCTGTATGACCAAAGCTGAGCCACCCTTCAAGTCCAAGACCAACTATCAAATTCTCTTAGTAATATTTCCAGACACCAACACTTCCTCCTAGGTAGTGTCCTGTATCTTTCTTTCATGCTTATTCTTTCAAAAGGACCTCTCAAAATAAGTTTAATTATAGTACCTGTGACAGTACATTAAAATAATTTATGTATTTCTCCATTAGACTATAATTGATCTGATGGCAAGTATGTTGTCTTATTTATCTCAGAATCAGTTGTGCATAATGCACTGTCTACAGTGTCTAATCAATAATAGACTTTCAATAAATCTCACTGAATAGAAAGGATAACTAGAAAATTGCATCCAGTTTTTTCAGGATGTTGGGGAAGAGAAAAAAAAAAAACAACAACTCAAGCTACCTCAGCAAAAGTGAGTTTATTTTATAAATAAAACAGGGGTTTAAGGAGGAAAAGAAATAGTTTCCGAAGCAAAATAGCTGGATTCAGTGGTGTGCTGTAAATGTGTAATAATCAACTCTTCAAAAAAAAATAAACAAATAACTGATTTGTAGCATTTGCCAATGCCAGTTTCAAGCTACCAAGTCAAGTCACTGAGCTTGGAGTTGGGAAAAGATGAGCACAGTCAGCTCTTGCAAATGGTATAAGACAACTCCAGCAGAGAACTCATGGTGAACTGGAAAAATCATCCTCCTTTTTAAGTATTCACTGTGGTTCTCATGGTCACATAACCAAACAGCCACCAGATTGGTCTGCCATGTTTCTTACTCCTCTTCTGTGCTGTTTTTCTTTATCTGTCTTTTCTCTGCTGCTATATCTTAACTTCTCTCGATTTTCCTTAGTTTCTAACCAGTAACTTCTACTTAGGATGGGCTTTTATTGTCCCATTAATTCCTATCATGTCATGTCATCTGTTCACTGCGCTTCTTTGCTATCTAATATCTGTTATCTTCTCTTCTACAAACGTTTGGGAGATTTGATATTCAAACTGTTCAGAGAAATTTTTTATTGATTGGCAAGTTACTATCTAATAGAACATGCTAGAGTTAGTGCCCCCGTTAGCAGGCTCCTCTCCTGTTTCTGCCCAAGGTCAGCTTTGGCTCCAAGCTTCTTCCACCCACCAACACTCAGCTGTGGCTAGCATCACAGAATTACCTGACATGATAAAACAAAACCTGTAAATAAGAAATTTCTCAGAAACAACTATAGGACTGGCAAGGACTCTGATGTTTTACTTTGTGTGTATAACTTCCTACGAGAGAGGGCGATGGGGTAGGCTATAGATTTCTCAGGACGGAGGAGAGCGTGTGCCACGATTTATAAATCCCTATGATGTTAGTGTTTTCATATGCACAAAATACTGTTAATATAAGCTGATTTTATAGAAAAATTATAGTTTTCCTGTAAACTTGATCTCATGGTCATAACTAGTGATTGCTTTTTCTTAAAATGTCCAGATACTACCTTTAAATTTAAGTCAAGCAGAAAACTTGAATTTTTAGATTTCTGAAACTTCTTAGGAAAGTGTAGCTATGAGATATAAGCATTTTTAAACATTAAATACTAAGATTTCTAAACATGTATATATTTTATATAAAAGTGTATATGTATTACATATATAAATGAATTAAATGTGTATAGAGGTATGCATATATCTATTCAGAAATAGAAAACCTATATCTGTATATAGAAAACAGATTTAATTATTTCAACAGTCTCCCTACCACCACTACACATAACCACAAGTGTGTATTAGTAAAAAAAAAGCAGGGATGAATAGATCAAGAGCAAAGTTATTAATTTCACAAAATTTACAAAATATAAGAAGTTTGACTTAAAGGTACACTCGGTTAAAATAGCTATAAAACTACTTAAATATCATATGAATTTTCTTTAGAATTATCATGTTTTAGTATTGTAAAAGATTATAGATGGAGTATAAATATTTCACTAAGAAACTTTATAGTTGTGGATTTCTTTAGTTTTCCTATGAAGAAAATGTACCAAGTTTAAAATAGTCTTTTAAGCAACCATTATCGGCTACTTGAAATAAGGCATGCAGGATGTATAATGAACGAATGAGTGAAAGGTAATATATGCCACTCTGGGTTGAAAAGTGACTATAATTTCAAACAATAAATTATTTTTATAATACATTCAAGTTAAGATATTATGTTCACTTACAATATGAATGCTGACTGTACATAATTTTATTCTTTTTTAACATGTGAATTAATGCTACTGTTAATAAGATCTTACCGTTAACATCTAGTTGGGGCAGATATGAGCTCATTTCTGTTTTCCTATCATAAAAACATGTGCACTCTTCAATAATTTGAATTTTTATCGTGTCATTTTAGGTCTTTTACAGCATTTACTATCATAGATATAAAATTAAAATATTATTACTTATTTATATTTGAAGAATGACAAAAAAGTAAACTTGACAATACTATTTTGAATTAATTTAAGACATCGAGCATGTATTTTTTCTGATTTGTTGCTAACAAGTTATTGATAATAGCCAACTCATAAAAAAAACTAGTGTACTTTCAATTTATGAAAAATATTTAGCCTAAACAAATGGAAATGTTCTATCCCATTAAGGAATAAAATATTCTACTGATTAAAAAATACAGGGGTTTTAGAAAAAAATCTAGGTTGAATCCTTGTTCTGTTTCTTGTTATGGGCTGGAGGTAAGTTTGTTTATGTATTCACTCACTTACGAATGAGTTCTGTGTCTGAGGTTATAAAAATAAATAAGGCAGACAAGGACTCTGTCCTCATGAAACATTCTGGTTTTGGGTGAATACAAACAGTAAGCAAATACTCATGGTGTGATAGCAGAGAAGGACAGAGAACCATGGCAGTAAAGGGTGGCGGGTGCTTAATCTCATTTCTGAATCAGAAAGGCCTGAAAAAAGTGGTGTGTAAGCTGACACTTGAAGGAAAAAGAAAATTAGCTGGATGGATCTGAATACATGAAATGACAAATAATACATAATTTATGTAGAGAATTTAAGAATCTGTAAAATAAATTAAAATGACACACGTCAAGTCCCCAGCACAATTCCCTGTCACATGGTAGATGCTGAATAAATGGTAGGCGCTGCTGTTGTTTCTGACTGTACATACTCTGACTCTCCACGTACACACTTGTATAGTATCTTATGGTTTCGTCTACAACAGCAGTTATGTAATTATACCTTAATTCTTTATTTTATGTATCATTGTCTATACAATAATATTGTAGAGTCAATGATAACAGCAGTTTTATCTTATTCATCTTTGTATCTTTATCTGATCCCACTGTTTGGAATTTAATACATGCCTGATAAGTATTTTTTTTTTTTTAACAAGTAAATACACAGATGAATGGAGAAAACACAGCTTTTAGCCATCAATGGGAAGGTCAAATTTTATGACTAGAAAAAGGATCAACCGATGAATAAATATAATTATGACCTACTACTTCCAGTCTTCTGGCTCCCTAGTTATCAGATGAGTATGTGTAATTTCCAACTAATCAACTATCTAAATGTCAGTGTCTTCAAGAAAGATAATTTAAAACAATAATGACAATAATGCACTGATTTTGTCTGTTGCATCTGAGGAGGGGTATTTTTATGACTCAATATCTATAAACATTATCCAAATTGGAACTGAGTTGGAAAGGAATCTAATGCAGAGCTTCTTTAAAAGCAGTGCCTTGACTTTAGGCATCATTAAATAGCAGAATTAAAACAATGGGCTCACTGATTTTTCCTTCCAGGTCTTGGTAAGAATATCAGATTAGTGAGGAAGTGAATTTTAAACTCTTGTAAGCAAAGTGAGAAGAGATGGCTCACACCAAGAGAAGACACAAAAGTACCAGTCATTTCATAAGAAGGCTGACCAGCATGACCAAGAATAATCAAGAAATGGACAAATACCATATGATTTCACTTATATGTGGAATCTAAAACAAATAAAACAAATGAACAAACCAACAGAAATAGACTCATAAATACAGAGAACAAACTAGCAGTTGCCAGAGAAAGAGAGGGAGTGGTGAAATAGATGAAGGAATTAAAAAGTACAAACTTCCAGTTAGTTAGTCAATAGGGATAAAAATTACAGAATAGGGAATATAGTCAATAATACAGTTTTTTGTTTGTTTGCTTTTTTATAGTCAATAATATTGTAATAACTTTGTATGATAACTACACTTACTGAGGTATAATGAGTAATGAATGTATGAGTAATGTATATAATTCTTGAATCACTATGTTGTACACCTGACTAATATCATATTATATATCACCTATACTTCACTTTTTAAAAAAGGAAAAAGAAAGAATTAATTAGCCTGGCAAAGAATGCATGAGACCTCTATAGGAAAAAAAGGTAAAATCTCTATTACATGATAAAAATATGCGTAGAGAACACCATATGTTCTCTATGAAGAGAAATAGTAAAAATTTCAATTCTCTGCAAATAAATATATAAAGCCAATTCAAAGAAACAAAATTTAATTTAAAAAGGGAAAAGAAATGGTCAAGTTACAGTCAAATAATTTTCTAGAAGGCTATGTTACTGACCTGGGCCCTTGGGCTTTCCAAGCAATAGAAATAGACTAGAGGCCAAAGGGGAATTCCAGGCAAGACTTTTATAGGCATGTATGCTCCGGCACAGGGGAGAGAGCACAAAGGAAAGAATCCTCAGGTTGACACTCCAAGGAGAGGTCAGAGAGGGCTTTAAAGAGGCTTAAGAGGGAAAAGGGTGACATCTAAGCATGTAGAAGTGGCATGTAGGGATCTGTTGGTGCCTGTAGACTAGAGGTCATGCTTCTTCATGTGTCACATGGTTTTAATTAGCATGTTAAATCTTCACCCCTGGGTACGATTTTTAGTATTATAAATGAGGGAAAAGTCGATGAAAGGTCAGCACTGGGGTCCACCTTGGCACAGACTGGTTCCGTCCAGTCTTCTGAGGTCTTTGTAGTCCTTAAGCATCTTGCTTCCACATTTGCACAAGATTTGCTACTCAAGACTGCATGGAATTTCAGCTATCCAAGGAGTGCTGGATTTTGCTGTTAGGGTTGAAGGGACCTGAGTCCAGTCCCTGCTCTCTTTCCGGTAGGGGATATAAAATATAAAGAGTAATTTCAAAAACTACCTACATATGTTTAATGTTTTAATGGGTAATCTTTAATTACATGGGACATTTACTTGTGGTTTCTCCCCAGTCTGAATCATTCTCTTTGCTCATCCAGGGCTGCAGTCAGTAGCCTCCTACCTGACCACCTAGTACACTCTTGTACACCTACTTTCAATAAAAACAGTTCCCTACAATGTAACAATAGGTAGAATTTAAAAATAAAAATTTTATTATGTCTCTCACCTCTGTAAACAATTTTAATGACTTCAATAATAGTGCCTATGTAAAAACCCAAAACTCATTATTTCATACTAAAAGTAAACTTATCATTTTTTATACTATAAAAGATGCATATTGTAGTAAGCTGAAAAATGTCTTCCCAAAGTATATCACGGTCCTGATTACAACCTGTAAATGTTTTCTTATTTGAGAAAAAGACTCTGCAGATGTGATGAAATTAATGATCTTGAGATGGGAAGATTATCCCAGTTTATCTGAGTGGATCCTAAATGTAAGTACAAATATAATTATGAGAGAGAGGCAGAAAAAGATTTGACACCAACAGAAGAGGAGGCAATGTGACAACAGAGGAAGAGATTGGGGTGAATCAGCTATAAGCCAAGTAATGTCAGCTAGAACCTGAAAGAAGCAAGCAATGGGTTCTCCCCTAGAGCCTATAGCCTCCAGAGAAAGTATGGCCTTGTCATCACCTTGATTTCAGACCAGTGATACTGATTTTGGACATCTGGACTCCAGAACTGTGAAAGGATAGATTTCTGTTTTAATCCATCAAGTTTATGGTTAATTTGTGACAACAGCCATAGGAAATACTTTTTTTTTTTTGTAAAACAAAAAAAAAAAAAAAACAATAGAATAATAAATATCATATAGTAAGAGTAGTCAGATAATCTAAAATATTTCCATTCTGAGATAACCACATTTATTGATGCATTTGGTGATTAATGTTGCAAGCCTCTTAATGCATAATTTCATTAGATGTGTGAATCCTTAGATATGCATGCCTTTGTATCAACCCTGCCTGGAACTCAGCAAGCTCTTCCAATCTGCAGACATAAGTCATTCTTGAGCTCAGGGTTTTTTTCTTCATCTTCTTCTTTTAAGTGATTACATGGTTACTTTCTCTCTTCTTTGGTCTCTTCTTTTCTTCAGTCTGGAAATTCTATTATTTGCTAGTTATGTCTCTTTGATTTATTTTCTAAATCTCATCTTTTTTTTTTTTCCTGGTGTTTTTCTTTTTTTTTTTTTTTTTCTTCTTCTTTCTGTGCTTTGATTTATTTCCTTTACTTGATATTTTAGTCACTAAATCAGGTCTCAGAAAAAAAATGTTTTTCCTTTGCTTTTCTATTACAATATATTTATTTAGTTCTAGAGAGATTGTAGTTGAGCCTCAGCCCACTTAAATTTTATTACTGTTGTTCAAATTGACATCTACTCCAGCAGTTTTATTTTGACAAAAAACTCCAAGTTATGGTTGTTTCTCTTCTATTTCCTTTCTCTGACAGTGGGTTCCCTAGGTTGCATTGTTACTTTCCTTGGGGCTTAGATCCAACTATTGGGTATCTGAAGTTATATCAGTCTGATGGGTAGTTAGGGGTAAAGCAGTGGCACCTTGGGAGAAATTAAAACTTCTTTCCCTAGAACGTAGCCTCTTAGGTTAAGACTGAACAAGATAGCTCTTCCTTTCTGAGTCTTTGCCACCTTCCCAAGTGGTGCCAGAAACAAGAATTAAGTCTCCCCTGTTCATGAGACCAATATAACTTTTCTTCTGTCTACTGTCAGAATCTCCCCCTCACTTCCTTGCTATTCCTCAAATGTTTTCTCACTTTGCTGGTACTTTCTAGTATCCTTTCAGGATGTTTAGGATTTTATAAAGAGCCTCTGTTTCACAGAGACTTTCCTTTAAATTAAGCCTAGTTCCTTGCTTAGAATGAGAGTAAGAGGAAAAATATATGAGGAGAAAACAGACATTTCAGTATTACACTGAATTATCCTAGCTCACCAGATAACATGTTCCTTCTACCACCTGATTCTTCTTTTTCAGAGCACCCACCATACTTCTAGGATTTGTGTGAAGTCTGACATTCCAGATAGACTGTAATAATCAGTGAGGGCAGACTTGAACTTAATACACATTTATTGAATAGCCAAATGAGAAGTATTTCAAGAGATAATGTCTCTAAACAAGGTGTATGTCTTTGTTTGTTTTTAACAGGATTAACTTTGATTAATAGAATATAAGTAGAATTATAATCCAGACAGCTGTTCATCCGCTATGGACAAAACCCAGTATTGGTCTTTGAGTGTAAACATCATCATCACTAATAATAAAGCTGCATTTATGGAACACACTGAAAATACTAATTAATTTTTCTTAGGTGCCTTATGCATATGGAGGCATCGATTGTCACTTAATGATGGTGGTACCTAAAGTATGGGCAGTGTGGAGCATAATGGCAAGGCTTATTTTAACAGAAAGCAAAGCAGAGTAGCAGACCATAATATTTTCTCTGTAAGAATTGAAGTGTTTATTAAAATAAAAGCATACAATTTTAAATGTTAATTCTAATATTAGCTGTACAACTTAAACTATTATTAAGTTATTTGAAAGAAGGATAAAGAAAATATAATTTAATTTCTGCCATTTGCAAAATTTTTTCTCAACTAGAGAATTAGTTGAAAAATCTCTAAACTGTGATTTCCTTATAACTTGAATATTAGTATCAGGTCATAGTCTCTTTTCTGCTGGACTGTGTCATTTCCAAATACTTTAATGAAGACATTGTACTGTTAACCAGTATATATTCCTTAATAAACCAACCAATCATTTTGTATATACAAAATGATTTTTCTTTATTCCATAAAGAATGTTACTGTTCTCATTCTCCTTTGGTGGCCTACGCACCTTTCTTTTCCCAAATGAAAAGTAGAGAAAAAAAAACATGACAACTCAGTGTGGCTGCAGCAGTCTCTGTAAAATGCCTCCGTCCAAGTTTCCTTCCCATCAGGAACATAATTCTTAGCAAACAGGTCACTAACACTTAATTAACTCTCTTCTATGTTCTCAGAGGCGTTGCTATATCAAACCTAAATTGGCTTAGTATTTAACAACCTGTACAAGCCATTTGGGAAACCTGTTTTTAACAAAAATGGCTTCTTAAATAGCCTTTGGTCTCCTTAGAGGATTCTAATTACTGCATAAAATCCTAATATACCTATTAGCAATGCATACATATGCAGATTTTCAACAGAGAGAGAGAGAAATTTCTTACCTGTTTCCCTAAGGGGCATTCTAATATTATTTTCCTTTAAACCTTACTTGACCTATGAACACCTGGTACACAGATATTTTACCCAAGGATCACTCATTCCAGCACTTTGGTGATTAAGAAACATAGCTTAAGACCTGTTTAGGATTGCTCTGTACTCTGTTAGGATCTGGGATACAGAGATTGAAGGAGAGTCATCCCCTCTTTCCATTTTTCCTACTTGTACAGTATTTTTGTTTGTTTGTTTTGTTTTATTTCTAATACTCTCTGCCAGTCATCCCACTATAGTCAGGGTTGCAAATACAATTAAGCCATGATTTCTTTTCTCCAAGAAATTGCAGTCTAATGAGGAATGGGGGAGGAAAAAACAAAACCAAACTATAATTATAGGCTAGACTTACAAGGATTACAATATATTTTTAAGTAAATACAAAAACAGTACATCTTATTTAGACCAAGAAATTCCAGATTTCCCAGAGAGGGTAATATTTGAGCTGAATTTTTAAGCCTAAGTCAGACTGTGATGGTATACGGAAAGACTATTCTGAGCAGAAAGAAGGTTGAAGTATGGAGGTGAATATGATCTGTCTGAGGACATATAGGTAATTTAGGACTGTTAGCTGCATGGCTTCCTATGAGAGGTGGTGGTTGAAGCCAAGGGGTAGGTGGGTCATTGAAGGCATTGGAAGAAGAAAAGGGAACACATATATTAAATTTTAATAAAATAATCTAGACAGCAACTTTTAGAATAAAAATTGTTGAAAAACTGGGGCCTTGTAGTATGCCAAAAATCTAAAGATGGAATGCATCCATCTCAATTTAACAGTCTACCCATATTTGAACATAGCAGATGAGTCTAATGCAGATGGATACCTATTATGAAAATAACTTGCTAAAAGTCTTGTTTACATAGTTTTCTCAGTTCATGTACAATGTTCTTTATGCAATTTTTTTATTTACAACTCAGAGTTTTAGGACCATGGGCATTAAGTAACACTAGATACAGCTAGGTAAAGAGCAGTGAAATACCCGAATGCTTAAACAAAAACTAATCTATTTATTTGAATATATTACCTATATGTAATACATTGTATACAAAGACTATGAAGCAAATCATAATCAAAATGACCTTGCTATTATGTGATAGATGTCACCTAGTATTAAAACCTAATTTTATACACACACATACACATACACATATATATTTTCATGGAGTTGTTTTTTTTTCCCTGGATTTCTTCTCTGTATTCACAAATTCTGACGGTAACTCATACTTATTTTCTCTCCACTGATACAGAAGTAGGGACAGTGTAAAGACATAAAACATTGATGAAGCTAAGTACCCTTAAGTTTTGTGCACTGGAGCTCATATGAGATGTGATCTATCCTGTGTACTTTAGGAGAGTCAAAGCAATTTATCACTACTTTAGCACTCAGTTCAACTTAAGAAGAATTACCTGTCGAATGTAATTGTACTACTGAACAAGTTGATGCTGTTTATCTGACTGGAGAATGGTGTCCAGCTACCTAACAGATGCTCTGGGCATCATTCAAATTTTTAAAAATGCACACGATAGTCACTGTATTAACATTAGCATATTTGCTCTACAGAGCTTTCTGGACTGATTTCACAGGAGGACATTTAGAGGAAGGTGTGATGCAGCAGATTCATTTTTCTACTTTTCCATGTTCCTATTTATATATTTATAAATACATATCAAATATATATATAGTACAGTACAATAAACTAATCTGAAAATAATTTAGCCATAGTGGAAGCATTCACAATTTCAGAAGAAGCAAAATGCAAATATAGAACAAATCTTTGTGATTTTTTTTTCTTTCTTTTTTTTTCCCCAGTGGAAGGCATCATAATATGATTGTATGTGAATTTTAAATTTGCCATTTCTTTAATGATCTAAGTAATGCCATAGGTTTAAACAGTTAGTTCTTCTGCTTTGAAAATTGTCTATGTTCTCTTTTCTCCCTAGGGATCAGTTGATTCCAGTTTGCTGATGCTGAACTAAAGCAAATTATTGTCCTATCTCAGTGAGCTCAAAAGGCTGCTAGTTTGTGAATGTCTTTGTGGGTCTCATTAACTAGATTACTGTAAAAAATATGCTTTTTACAAAGCTGTATGATATATTAAATCATTCTTATACAGGTTAACCTTTCTTGGACACTGTATTGCACTTTCTCTTGGATCACTTGCCCAGGGAGAAGCTTCCATGTCATGAGGCAGATCTATGAGGACACCCACATGAGTGAGCTTGGTAAAGGATCTTTTATCTTAAGTCAGTCTGTACTGGAGAAGGCTATAGCCCTTCTTACATCTTGATTACAACCTCAATAGACCTAAGCCACAACACCCAGATGAACAACACCCAGATTCCTGAGATGACAGATATTTGTTCCATTTAATTTTTTACACAGCTACAGATAATTAATACAGCATTCAATAAAGGTTTGCCACCAAATATGGGAGTGAAAACTTAAAAGCTGCAATTAAAAAAAGAAAAATTAGGGCATGTAAGGATTATCATTTTTAGACTGGGTCATTTAGAACAATATTTCAAAATAAGATATATATCAAAGAATGCTTTATCAAACAAAATCTTCAGTTTCTTAATATTACCCTCAGATATTAAGGGAAAACCTCAATGCAAGTTATATTCCTTATATTAACTATTATTTATGTGTTATCCTTTAATGTGCTGGGTGGGTTACCATCCACTGTAGTAGCCACCGTCTTCCCTTTTTCTTTCTCTCATTCTCTCATCCTCTGCTGCCTCTCTCCAAATCTCTTTCACTGGTGCCCTCTCTTCTTTTCTCATACTCAATTGTTTCACTTTTTCTGTCTCACAAGCTTTTTCTTTTTCACAGGTGTACACACTCAAAAAGCATAACCACATGCAAAGACAAGGAAATTGAATTTTTGACATAGTCAAATAAAATGTTTTGCTCAATAGTTTATTATAAGTCTGAATTAAACAAGTCATTTGAATGATAATGCAAATGAAATCTATCTCTGGAGTTAGGGAGATAGCCGTTTTGATGTTTTTCATCTGTTTCATAAGAAAAAAAAATGCTAGAGGCAAGAGTTTGCTTTTTTTAAAATCCATTCAGAACCTTATGATTATCCTGCAAATACAGAAATTTTTTTTTGTGGGACTACTTTTTCTATCATAAATATAGCTATGAGATTTTTAATTCATTATTGGTTACTCAACATTTTATATAGCTATAATTTTAAAGTACTTATATGCTGCTAATATTTTATCCTAATTCACCCCTGTTGTTTCTTATCTTCGCTCTGGCTGCTATAACTAAATACCACAGACTGCGTGGCTTAAACAACAGATCCTTATTTCTCACAGTTTGGAGGCTAGGAAGTCCAAGAGCAAGGTACCAGCAAATTTGGTTCCTTGTGAGGGTCTTTTCCTGGCTTGCAGGCAGTCTCCTTTTCATTGTGATCTCACAGGGCAGATAGAGAGGGAGGAAGCGAAGGTGTAAGGGAGGGAGAGAGAGAGAGAGAGAGCGCTTGAGAGCTCACGAGGCAGGCAGTGTATGTGTGTGGGGTGTGTGTGTGTGTGTGTGTGTGTGTGTGTGTGTGTGTGTTGGTTTTTCTGCTTCTTCTTAGAAGGACACTAATGTCATTCTGAGGACCCCAGCCTCATGACCTCAGCTAACTCTAATTACCTCCCAATGGCCCCACCTCCAAATACCATCATATTTGTGGTTAGGACTTCAACATATGAATTTGGAGGGAATACAACCATTCGGACCATAACATTCTTATCTTTAAAATAAAATCTCTTCATTATAATTAATGTATGAGCTATTCATTTCAAATGATATTTGTTTATCAAATATGTCTAAGGCTATTAGTTTGATTTATTAAATTTTTAATCCAAATGTGTTTTATTTTTTTAAAAGATTTTATTTATTTATTTGAGAGAGAGGGCGTGTACAAGAGAGAGCATGGGGGGGGCGGGGCGAGGGGCAGAGGGAAAAGGAAAAGCAGGCTCCCTGCCGAGCAGGGAGTCTGATGTGGGGCTCCATCCCAGAACCCTGGGATCATGACTTGAGCCAAAGGCAGACGCTTAACTGACTGAGCCACCTAGGTGCCCTGTAATCCACATGTTTAAAGAATTAAAAAATATTTTTTATTATTTGTTATACATAATTGTTATTTTTCTTACTAATGATTTGATAATCATCTATTTCCCTTCAAGTAACATTGAGTGAACAAATTTTTATGCAGAAACGGGTGTTTTTAAATGAAAATATTTTTTATTAACTCATTTATACCATCATACACATATATAGTTGATTTGATAGAAATTAAAATATATTATTTGTTCATCCTATTCTTTCTTTTCTTCCTAACTAGAGAGATGGTGTTAAAACCTTTTTACCAAATAAAATGATTATCTTTAGAAAATGTCAAGCAATAAGAAACAAAGAAGTAGAGAATAATTATTAACTCTTGTTTAAATGTTTGGTGGAATTCATCTGTGAATCCATCTGGTTCTGGACTTTTATCTTTTTGTAGTTTTTTGATGACCAGTTCACTTCTATTACTAGTAATTGGTCTGTTTAGACTATTTCTTTTTAATTCAGTTTTGGAAGATTGTATGGTTTTAGGAATTTATTCCTTCTAGTTCTAGGTTGTCCAGTTTGTGCATATAATTTTTTTGTAGTATTCCCTTATAATCCCTTAATTTCTGTGGTATCAGTTGTTACTTCTCTCTCGTTTCTGATTTTATTTGGGTGCTTTTCTTTTTGATCTCTCTCTCTTTTTTTTTTCCTGATGAATCTGGCAAAGGGTTTATCAATTTTGTTTATCTTTTCAAAGAACCATCTCTTGGTATCATTGATTCTTTTCTATTGATTTTTAGTTTCTATGTCATTTATTTCAGCTCTGATCTTTATTATTTCCTTCCTTCTACTCACCTTGGGCTTTGTTTGTTCCTCTTTTCTAGTTCCTTTAGGTTTAGGGTTAGATTGTTTATTTGAGCTTTTTCTTGTTTCGTGAGGTAAGCCTGTATCACTATATATTTTCCTCTTAGAACTGCTTTCTTTGTGTCCCAAAGATTTTGGATGGTTGTGTTTTCATTTTCATTTATCTCCATGTTTGTTTGTGTGTTTTTAATTTCTTCTTTGATTGCTTTGTTGACCCATCAATTGTTTTGCATCATGTTGTTTAGCCTCCACATATTTGTGCTTTTTCCTGTTTTTTTCTTGTAATTTATTTCTAGTTTCATACCATTATGATTATTGTATCAATCTTGTTGGATTGATCCCTTTATCATTATGTAACGTCTTCCATTGTCTGCTATTATTTATCCAAAGAAACAAAAACACTAATTTATAAAGATATTCACACCTCTCTGTTTATTGCAGCAGTGTCTACAATAGCCAAGATATGAAAGCAACTTAAGTAGCTATCAATAGACAAATGGATAAGGAAGAGGTGAAATATATATATATATATATATATGACCATATATATCCAATATATATATTCCTATCCTATATATATATGGAATGTTATGCAGTCATAAAAAAGGATAAGATCTTGCCATTTGTGACAACATGGATGGACCTAGAGTGTATCACGCTAAGTGACATAAGACAAACAGAGAAAGATAAATACCATATGATTTCACTCATGTGTAATTAAAAAACAAACAAATAAACAAACACACCTATAAATACAGAAAACAAACTAATGGTTACCAGAGGGGAGGGAGGTGGGGAGATAGGCAATATGGGTAAGCAGTCATGGGACACACAGCTTTCAAGTTATGGAATGAATAAGTCACTGGAATTAAAAACACAGCATAAGGACTGCAGTCAACGATACTGTAATAGTGTTGTAGGTGATGGATGGCAGCTACACTTGCGGTGAACACAGCATAATGTATAAACTTGTAGAATCACTATGTTGTACACCTGAAACTGATGTAACATTGTGTGTCAACTATACCCCAAAAAACAAAAACAAAAAGAAACAAAGAAGTAGAACAAAATTGGCATTTTCATAAAAGTTAGGCACTATTTTGAATGTGGAACTTCCAAATCTGCTGTGTTGGGCCATAATGGATGTGGTGCTTTAGTTAATTTGAAGGCTTTCAGTTTTGTGCCAATTTTACAGATCCTGATATTGGCATGGAATTTGAGTTTCACTTGGAACCTCAGCAGATAATACTTGTTTTTCTTTTTATACATAGCTTTGTGTGATGTATCTTCTGGTTTCTGTTTCTACATTGTTGTAAATTAAATTGGTGCCGTAGAGGGATTCTTAGGTGTCATTACCACTGGCAGCGGGCAGGAGCTAAAACATATAATCAGTATAAATTTTGCCTATAGGGACACCCAAGTTTTGATCTTTGTCTAAATCCCAGGTGCAATGAGACTAAGACAAGAAATTACATATTTCTACTCATAAGTGGTAGTTAGTTCTATATTGTCTTTTCACTCAGAACATTTGGTCTCAAAGCAAAATTGTTAATAACATTTTTGTAATTAAAAAAAAGGAAATGATCTTCAGAAAGTATATAACATACAAATAAAATACTAAATTATAAATACATTCCATTATTTCTTAGAGATTTTCCTAGCATTATTTTTCAAAGATACTGTTTTAGGGAGACAATGAGGATTATTATTAGAGTTTTGTTTTCAAATCAATATATTATTTATTAAAGTTCACAGTGGTTTCATAAAAATGTGAGAGTAAATATATAGCAGACTTCATATTAATTACTATTCATTATTAAAATTAAGACCAATTTTAATGGACAATGGGTGACTTACCAGATATATGTTTATTATTTATTGATGACTTTTATGTATGCTAAAAAGCAAAATTTCTCACATAAAATGTCAAGTATAACTTACACTCACTACGGGAACAAAATGAAAATATTTCACTGTCTTTGGAAAATTGAAAAGGAAATATATATGTATATTTATATATAATATACACACACACACACATATATATATATATATATATGTATATATATTTTTTATGGCAGATCAATCAATCACCAGACTGCTTTTTTTACTTAAAAGTGTTTCTGTGCTTAGGTTTAAGTTATTGTAGTTTTCAAACATTTGAGTTGTGGTGCAGCAGATAAAATGAAGCCTCAAATCATTCTCTAATCTCAAGAACATCCTGGCAGAATTACTGATACTTGTCTGTTAAAATTGATTTCCTCTTAAAGAAAAGTAGGCTTTTCGTATTGTGTTAAAAAATGATTTTATCTATCAAGTGTCTTTTCTTGTGAAGATCCTTTCCTTTTATGACCCAAAAAGAAAAATGTTCTTTTTCCTCCTGAGTTTTTATATCCACTCTACTCACTAATCGGTAATCTGTACTGCAGACAAAGTGGAATGTAATCCAAAAAGAGTAATCTTTTTTAAAATGCATACAGAATGGCCATCGTTTCTAATACTCGTGATCTTAATTTGCAGCATATGTATTGTTTAATTTTATGGTGCTTTTTGATTTTAATAAAAGCAATAGATGACAGACGTGTATGCTGAATCAATGTCATAGAATAGGAAATCAGGGTACTTACACTGTAATTTTGAAAAGTACTGGTAAACCATAGGCAAGCAACTTTTTTTAGGACACTAAAAATACTTGTTGAGATTTAGATCTGAGGTGCATGTGGTGTCTGTTACTGTTAGTGATGATGGTTAGGTTTGCTTGTTGTTGTTTTAACAAGACTACTCAGCAAAAGAAGGGTACAGTTAAATGTCTTTCCACCTTATTCACAATGTTTTTAAAGTTAGACTTTATCTGACATAGATGATAATCTCTGTTGAATGGAAGAGCGGTTTCTGATATTTTCTGCATTCGTTGCTAATTGATAGCTCATTGAACTATAATGCTTTGTAATTAGAATATTTCCCGTAAAAACAAAATATGTTAGAGGAGGGGCCAGAAATTGCAGTTCTCTGCCTGAAATTACGATAACATCTTTTCTGTAATAGCAGAAGAGAAATTAGAATGTCTTGAGGATATAGCTCACATATTTGGAGGAATAATTCTAAATATTGGAAGAATGTACTCATAAAAGTAAAGGTTAGTGTGGGTAGTCAGAAACTTCAGGATGCTCTCAGTATATGTAAAAAAACATAATAATGTTCATTTCTTCATCAGTGAAATGAGAATTGTGCTTCCTAAACACTACTTAACAAGGTATGATAAAATAAAATTGGTAAGTTATGAATGGTATGAGTGTCTTAGGAGTGAACTAGAGGTGCATAGAATTTCCTTTTTTTTCTAGTTAATTTTTGAGGTGTAACTTCTAATACTTATATAAGGCCAAAATCTTAAATATGAAATGTTTATAAGGTTAATTTTGAACATAGGTAAAAAATTATTAAGAACATTTAAAAAATATTTTTTATAAGTCTGAACTTATAAAAGAACCCAGTCAGTTCCTATGGAATATGTTTATAATTTTTCATTTACCTCTATTCTGAAATATGTTTTATACTTGTATTTGCTTCTTTCAGATTGTGACTTGATTTTTTTTATTTGCTCAAAGTCATAGGTGTTTTATTTCAAAAGAAATATCATTTGAAGGATTACTTTGTTAGAAGATCTGATTACTAACATTTTCTAATAACATATGAATCATAGAAAATTTGTATTGAGTTTTACTAGATGAACCTGAGATACTTAAATCTTTTGCCATAATTATGAATCTTGCACCCTGTATGCCACAACAGTATTTTGAAGTACTATACTTTGCATTCTGCTTCACAAAAACAGTTGATCTGATAAATTCCTTTTTGCAAGATGCTGTCATGTCCGTCTTTTTAATACCCTCCTTGTTCATTATAAGTGCCATTAGCCATACTGCCTAATGAAAGGTACCTCATATCAAGTCTGATTACTGCTCTAATGTTTTCCAGGCATGCTTGGTGATGAGCCTGGCGTATGAAACAATTTCCTACAGTAATAAAACTAATTAAAGTAGGCAGTCATCCACATACCACTTTCTAATGAATTATAATAAGCTCATTAATCTCAACTACTCTTACTCCAAAAAATCCATTGATAGGACCTGTATGTAAGAGTAAAATTCTCAGCCTTAAATATGTACAACTATTACAGAATCAAAGAAGACTTTGTGAATTTAAGTTTAAAAATTACAAATTGCTAATCAATGCTTTAAATGAAATGTATAGCTTCTGAACTCTGCCCAGATTACTTATTGGCAAGATCCCTTTCTATTTGAGTTCTTCTATAATTGATTTAACAAAGAAAAATGATTCATTTTATAATAATAACTCTTCAGCACCTTGAAGACTAGAATTGAATTAACCAACTCTGTATTTTTATTTAGAGATCATCTGAGAATGATGAATTGAGTACTTGAGATCAAGTGAAAAACACAGCCTGTTTGCTCTCCAAAGAGAGCTAGAGTATCTTCTCAAAATGTCAAAACATAATAATAATTATTTTTTGTTAACTCTTCTTCAAATTTGTGAGGTGCCCAATGAAACAACATTTATTATTCCATTCAGTTACAAATAGTTTTGCAATGTAGATTATTGTTCTGGAGATAATTTTACTGTCAAGGAGATAAGGTTGTTAAATGTAGCACATGGAGAAACAATTTTGGAACTACAAATGTAGTTCCTTAGTAAGAAAAAATATTTTTCAGGATGGTGGGGTTTATTCTATCTTCATTATAATTTGGTGTTTTAAAAATGTAGCAGTTTCCATTTTGAAGCTCATTACTACTATAACACACATGTGAACTTCTCCCTTAAGAAGTTAATTATAAATATGTACATCTTAAAATTGATACAGAATATTTGTAATGGGTTAACTGCAAATAGGCATATTTTAATGTATGGATAACATTTAAAATTGTTATTTTCATTTATGAATTTTTACCTATCATTTCATAGTTTGGTTTTTGTTTTTTTGGTTTTTTTTTAGAGAAAATGAGGTTGGATATTCTGTGCAGAGTATTTCTTTTATAAAGTCTGGCCTTTGTAGGTAGAGGTGTAGTGAAACTGTCCCTGAGTAAAATGTCTTCCAATCTGGGATCAGCTATAACTGTGGTGGCTAGTTGCCACTGTATGTGATGATGAGTTGGTTCTATGCTTGAACAACAGTCAGGAGAAGGGCTTTTGGTACAGATTCCTCCATTATCTAGCTGCATGGTCTTGAGAAAGTAATTTACACAGTATCTAATTCAGTATATTCATGTGTAAGGTATGGGGATTAGGCTAGAGAAGTGCATTCCGAAGTGTCAGAAGTGCCTCTGATAGTAAATGTGGTGTTTCAAATAATTTTTTAGAAGATTTTATTTATTTATTTTAGAGAGAGAGAAAGCCCACGAGCAGGGGGAGGGAGAGAATCCCAAGCAGACCCCACACTGAGCGTGGAGATCCTGGGGCTCGATTTCACCACGCTGAGATCAGGACCCGAGCCAAAACCAAGAATTGGTCACTCAACTGACTGAGCCACCCAGGTGCTCCTCAAGTAATTTTTTAATATAATAATTTAAAATATTGTATGAAGTGAAACAATGTCACTTTCTAATTTCAGTTCAATTCTCCTGAAATCAAGGAGATAGGTTTTCTGTTGTATGTCCTTAGTATTTTTCTAGCACTCGTTTTTGACAGAACTGGTAGATCTCCTTATAGTTTCTAAGACCCAAGAGACATGCTGCTGAGCAGAAGAATGTGTCATGTTAGTCTTATTAAGAGAAGTGGATTACTTGAAAGTTATCTCAAAGATAATAGAAAATTAAATAAGAATGTTAGGAAAATTTTCAGAGCTCCAGTTGACCTTGTTTTGAACAGAAACCCCTGTTTGAAAATACTTGCTCCGGTTAGTAGATCTAATTAGTAATACCTGTTAAGAGCTAACTGTACCTTGAATAAACTTTGGTAATATGCTTTCATATTAATAGGAAACATGACTCATCATCATAACATCCAACATTTATGAAATGTTAATACTAATATTTATTGAGTGATTTGAAGTCAGGCAGTCCTTCTAAATGATTTACATATATTAACACATATTAGTCTTCATCACTCATTTTAATGTTTATAGCAACCATATAAATTAAGCAGCAATATTCTTCTCATTTTTCGTGTGAGGAAACTGAAGTACTCAGATATTAAGGAATTTCAGAAAGGTCAAAAACTGCCAGGTTGGTGAAAACATGGAGGTTTGGGAGGAGTGGCCTCTGTATGACTTCCCACCTACCTTGCCCTGTGCATCCTTCCGATCTGGCTCTTCCTGAATTATAGCCTTTTATAATGAATTGGTAGTCTAGTTTGCACAATTTTTCCTGTGCCCCTTGTTTGGTGAGAGTTGCAAAGATAGAGAGATGAATGAGGTTGATTCAGAACATGAGAAGACTGTGATGAATGATGCCTGGAGACTCTTTCATTTGGAAAAGCTATGGGGAATCCCTTCAGCAAATTTGGGACAGGTAACAAATATATTTTAGAAACTAAACCAAACCAAGAAGACATTGATGTAAGGCAAGAGCTACTGAAATTCCACTCTACTTATTATTCACCTAACTTAATGGCTATTTGTGTGAATCTTTAGAAGACTTGACTAATCTGATGGTAAAGTAATTTTCTGAAGTTGAGAACAAAAATGTACCATTGCCAGAGTTTCCTAAACACCCTTTCCAAGAAGAACATCTTAAACAACTTTACAAAATAGTACCCATGAAGGATATTAGGAATCTTTATGTGACATTTCCCATACCTGACCTTCAGAAATACTACAAATCAAATCCTGGCCATTATCTTAGTCATCTCATTAGCCATGAAGGTCCTGGAAGTCTGTTATCAGATCTCAAAGGGCTGAGTAGATATTCTTGGTGGTGGGCAGAAGGAAAGAGCCTCCAGGTTTTATGTGGCATTTTTTTGTTTTTTTTTTTAATCATTAATGTAGACTTGATTAAGGTAGGATTATTGCTTGTTGAAGATATAATTTTGTACATTTCAACACATTCAGACGTTATGTGCAGAAGGACCTTAAGAATGGGTTTTCCAAGAGTTCTAGGGCTTGAATGCTGTTGTGTTTTGGTTTAAAGGTAAAGAGAGGCCATGAGCTACACTTCTAAGATTGCAGGAATATTGCATTATTATTGCCTAGAAGTGCTCACAGCTGAATATTTACTGGAATAATTTAGACCTGCCTTAATAGAGATGGTTCTGGATAAACTCAGACCAGAAAATATGTGGGTTGCAATAGCTTCCAAGTCTTGAAGGAAAAACCGATTGCACAGAAGAGTGGTATAGAACCCAGTACAAGCAAGAAGCTGTACCAGACAAAGTCATTAAGAAATGGCAAAATGCTGGGGCGCCTGGGTGGCTCAGTTGGTTAAGCGACTGCCTTCGGCTCAGGTCATGATCCTGGAGTCCCGGGATCGGGTCCCGCATCGGGCTCCCTGCTTGGCAGGGAGTCTGCTTCTCCCTCTGACCCTCCTCCCTCTCATGCTGTCTGTCTCTCATTCTCTCTGTCTCAAATAAATAAATAAAATCTTAAAAAAAAAAAAAGAAATGGCAAAATGCTGACCTGAATAGGAAATTTAAACTTCCAATGAAGAATGAATTTATTCCTATGAATTTTGAGATTTTTATCATTAGAAAAGGAAGCGGCACCATACCCTTCTCTTATTAAGGACACAGCTATGAGCAAATTCTGGCTCAAACAAGATGGTAAGTTTTTCTTGCCAGAGGCTTGTCTCAACTTCTTTTTTGGCCCATTTGCTTATGTGGACCCCTTGCACCATAACATGGCCTATTTGTACCTTGAGTTCCTCAAATCCCCACAGACTCTCTCAACAAATATGCATATGCAGCAGAACTAAGAGGCTTGAGCTATGACCTCCAAAATACCATCTGTGGGATGCATCTCTCAGTGAAAGGTTATGATGACAAGCAGCCAATTTTGCTAAAGAAAATTATTGAGAAAATGGCTACCTTTGAGATTAATGAAAAAAGATTTGAAATTATCAAGGAGGCATATATGTGCTTTAACAATTTCCAAGTTGAACAGCCTCACCAGCACACCATGTCCTACCTCCCCTTGCTGATGACTGAAGTGGCCTGGACTAAAGATGAATTAAAAGAAACTCTGGATGATGTCACCCTTAAGGCCTTCATACCTCAGCTCCTGCCATGGCTGCACACTAAAGCCCTTCTCCATGGAAACATAACAAAGCAGGCTACACTAGGAATTATGCAGATGGTTGAACACATCGTTATTGAACATGCTCATATGAATCCTCTCCTTCCAAGTCAGCTGGTTCGGTATGGAGAAGTTTAGCTTCATATATTCAGAGGATGGTTTGTTTATCAGCAGAGGAATGAAGTTCACGATAACTGTGGCGTCGAGATATACCACCAGACAGACATGCAAAGCATCTCAGAGAATATGTTTCTAGAGCTCTTCTACCAGATCATCTGTGAGCCTTGCTTCTTCAACACCCTGTGCACCAAGGAGCAGCTGGGCTTATCATCTGCAGTGGGCCATGTCAAGCCAATGGCATGCAGGGCTTGTGATTCATCATCCAATCAGAAAAGCCACCTCACTACCTAGAATGGAAAGCAGAGTGGAAGCTTTCTTAATAGCCATGGAGAAGTCCATAGAGGACATAACAGAAGAGGCTTTTCAAAAACACATTCAAGCATTAGCAATTCATTGACTAGACAAACCAAAGAAACTATCTGCAGAGTGTGCTAAATATTGGGGTAAATCATCTTCCAGCAATACAATTTTGACAGAGATAATACAGAAGTAGCTTGAAGACATTTAAATTTTAATTTAAAGACACCTACTAAGGAAGACATCATCAAATTCTACAAGGAAATGTTGGCAGTAGATGCCCCAAGGAGACATAAGGTATCCGTCCATGTTCTTGCCAGGGAAATGGATTCTTATCCTGTGGTTGGAGAGTTCCCATGTCAAAATGATATAAATTTGTCACAGGCACCAGCCTTGGCACAACCTGAAGTGATTCAGAACATGACAGAGTTCAGGCATGGTTTGCAACTGTTTCCCTTGTGAAACCTCATACTAACTTCATGGCTGCAAAACTCTGAAGATTCCTCAAGGTGGGAAAGTGCAAGTGGGTACATCCCTGAGTCTTCCAGGGGCTAGGAAAACAGCTTTGGCCACTTTAATAGTTTCTCGTTCACAATTAGAGAGACAAACAGGAAAGAAAAAAAAATTGTCACATGTCATATAGAAATACTAGAAATCCAAAATAATTAAATGACCAAAAAAAAGGTCAGTCACTTAGTAAATGACAGAGGTTTTTAATTTTGTACCTTACATATTTCTATTTCTTAATTTTCTTCCTCTTGCCACACCCAATAAGCTTTAGTTAACTTAGTCCTCTCAGTTCTCAACTGGGAGCTTGTTTCTTTGAACACTATATTCCCTGTGACTGGCACATGGTAGGCACTTAAAAAGTATTTGTTGAAAAAAGTATGAATGGATTAATTAATAACTCTCTGCCATAATAGACAACTTAAAAAGTGTCTCTACACATAACCTGTTGGACTCGAAGACCTCACTCTTAGCACTTCCTTCCCCCTCCCTTACTGAGTTTTCTCCTGATTATTTGTCACTATTTCTATTATTCATCTTGGGTAATTTGGAACCAGGACAGTTGCTCTGATATCAGAACGTATAGGTTCAGGGGCGCCTGGGTGGCTCAGTTGGTTAAGCATCTGCCTTCGGCTCAGATCATGATCCAGGGGTCCTAGGATCGAACCCTGTGTCGGGCTTAAGCAGGGAGCCTGCTTCTCCCTCTCACTCTGCTGCTCCCCCTGCTTGTGCTCTCTCTCTCTGTCAAATAAATAAATTAAAAAAAAAAAAAGAATGTATAGGTTCAAATGAAAACCCTATTACATCTTTGTCCACTACTTAAGTGTGTGACACTGAAAGATGTATTTAAGCCTCTCTGAGTTTCAGTTTTCTTATCTGTTCAACATAGATATTAATATCTACTCATCAGAATTATTGTACCAACTAAATTAAATGTGCTTGAAACACCTAAGAATGTTTGGCATATTGTAGATGTTTTATAGCATCATATTGAAATATCAAGACATTGGAGCCAAATAGACCTAATACTATTACAGGGTAGTTCTGGAGGACTGAGTACATTATTTACACATTTAAAGCATTAGTTTTTCAATGATTAATCACAACATAAAAGTTCCTAACTCGGGGTTATTGTAAGGGTTAAATGAGACAATGTATCCAGAGTGCCTGACATACAATTAAAACAAAATAAATGTTAGCTGCTTCTTTTAGTAATAATTCTCCTTTCCTTTAAATGTTTTCTTATTCTGTTGGTTTAATATCTTGGGGGGGAAAAAGGAAGACAATCTACTGTCTCATGATTGAATACATTTATTAGACTATTTTCATATAGTTTTCTCTAAAGTATAAGCATCGTTTTTTTGCTTAATAACAGTATAACTCAAATTATATTATCTTGAACACTGTTCTGCTTAAAGTTACTACTGTAGGAAGTAGGAAATTCAGGTCTAACAAAAGTTAATTTGTTGAATCTGTATTTTACAGACCACTGGCAATTGGAGGACTATGATAGGGAGAAGATTTATATTGTATCTCTGTATTCATAAGTTCCTGAATAGAAAGAAACATAATTTAAGCATTTGAAAAATACATTGGAGAAGATTAGTTTGAAAGTAGAATGTACATGAGTGCATGGATACGTGTATCTCTTGTTGGATGATTGTAAGTGAACCTTGCTGTAAAAATATCTGAGAAGCAAATTTATTGTAATCGAATTCTCCATTAAAGGCCAGTATATTATTAGAAATACATTCTTGTAGAAAAACAAGCCAAACAACACACAAATTAAAAAACCAAACCTATTATTTTATTTACAAAACCAACACCCCAGAGATTACATATTGTTTCCGACATTCTGTCTTATGTTTGGGGAGGGAACACTCTTCTGCAAGGAAACCAATGAACTTCATGTAGGATACCACATATAAGCTAGAGGGAGCCCTGCATTCCTCAAGATTCCTGTTCCTTTAGAAATAGGGTTAGAAGTTCTTGGTTGACTTTTAAAAACTCTTTATGAAACCACAGTGAATTAATTCACAATTATGTATATTTAAAACAAGTGCGTAAATACCTGGTAAAAACTATTTCAGACAGTAGTTGAGCGTTTTCTCAGAAGACTTAGGGACAAAATTTATAATTCAGGTCCGCTACCATCAACTCAGAAATGCTATTATCTATTTCCTCTAGCATTGTAGTAGCCTCCTAATTGGCATCCTCACTTCCTCTCTTACAACTTTATCCTCCCCCTTTTTTTTCCTCAATCATTCTTCCAGCTTTAGGCAAATATGTCATATCCCTGCTAAAATCCCTTGTCCTTGAGATAAAGTCTAAAAACCTTCATTCCCCTTGTTCTTAATATAAAGTCTAAGAAGCACTTATGATATGGCTGATTTTACAGCATTGTCAAGTGTCATTCTGTCCCTTTGAGTTTCATACTTCATCAATACTCGGTATCTTTTATTTCCTTGAACTTTCCATGTTCCCTTTTTTTTTTAAAAAGATTTTATTTATTTATTTGACAGGGAGAGACATAGCGAGAGAGGGAACACGAGCAGGGGGAGTGGGAGAGGGAGAAGCAGGCTCCCGGCCGAGCAGAGAGCCCGATGCGGGGCTCGATCCCAGGACCCCGGGATCATGACCTGAGCCGAAGGCAGACGCTTAACGTCTGAGCCACCCAGGCGCCCCTCCATGTTCCCTTTTATCTTAGTCAAGGTGTATTTTATTTTTCTTTTACCACAGCAAAATTACAATCATCTTTCCCAGATCTCAGCTTAAACATTACTTAATTAGAAAAGGATGGAGTGGTAATTATCTTCCATAACATCATCGGACTTTAGAATTCTGTTCTTTGCACTGAAGAGTGTAAGCATTCTTTTTCCATCTTGTTTGCTGCAGTATTCTCAGACCCTTGTCAAATGGCTAACATTTAATATTCCCTTATTTCTAAATATCCTACTGAATGGAAGATATTTAAAGTAATGAGTCATAAGAGTGCAAAATGATGCCAGACTTTCCCTACAGGTTATGTATATAGCCTTACAATGTCAGATTCTTACCTCATTGATCTTCTCCCCATGCAGACAGTCTTCCTTGATATAGAACCTGCCAGCTAAAAAAATGCCTGATACTCCCTTGAAGCTTGAGCTTGGTTGTGTGGCCCAATCTTGGCCAAGGGACCAGAGGGAAAAGTATGCCTTTGATGAAAATAATACTTGTGAGAGGAAAAACTGTGCTTCCCACTATTAAATCCAGTTTGGTCAAGAGCATGCTTTTTGGCTTTGTATTTCCCTGCCTACAACTACAAAGGGTCAAACCCAAGAACTAATGCCTACCCTTTGAGAATGAGTGAAACTAACATAGAAAGTATCATGGTCTTTGATTATGTTTTTATGCTGCTGAATAACTAAACCTGGAACCACCTATCTCTGTTAATCTTGTTTATGAGATAATAAATATCTTTTCTGTTTATGCTACTTTTAAATGGCTATCTTTTATTATTCTTAAAAGCACCTTAATTAATAAAGTTGCCCTCAGGACTTGACTTTCCCTGAGTCCCTCTTATGTAGTTAATCACTGTCACCTGTTGGGGTTGGGAAGCCTACGTTGTCTACCACTCAGGGAGGACAAGCTTCTCGAATCTTTGGATTCTTTTCTTTCCAAAAAGGGGATGGTCAGGAATCCCCAAAAAGTAAGCCCAAACCTCAGTATCCTTTTGTACTTCCCATCTAAATGATTTCTAAGAATATTTCAGGTTCATTAATGGCCCTCAAAATAATTCAAGCAAAATGCTGAGATAGTAGAAGTGCAAATATAGTCATTTTTTAAAAAGTATCATATGATCTCACTGATATGAGGAATTCTTAATCTCAGGAAACAAACTGAGGGTTGCTGGAGTGGTGGGGGGTGGGAGGCATGGGGTGACTGGGTGATAGACATTGGGGAGGGTATGTGCTATGGTGAGTGCTGTGAATTGTGTAAGACTGTTGAATCACAGACCTGTGCCTCTGAAACAAATAATACATTATATGTTAGTCATTTTTTTTTATTGCACTTGCAGGCTACATGCCCTAGGGAAATCTGAAAACTTTCCCTGCCCAATGTCAAATGGGTACCAGGGGTTAAGGAGGCCCAGATTATCCACCAGGACTTTATTCAAAAGTTGAAAATGTGAGTCAGTAGAGAAAGGAGTTTCTCCATCCACTTAACTGTATCTGAAAGGAAAAGTGTCAGAGGACAGTAGGCTTCTACATGTTTTTGATATTCATTCAAATGATTCTCCTAAAATAATATTGAACTTATGGAGATTCTGTAAGCAAGACTAGTGATCAGGAAGATTCCTCACCCAGGAATACTCCCTTTTTACTTCATTAACATAATTTGTAAAGGTAACCTAAATTCACTGAAGTATCAACATTTCTAAATATGTGTGATCTTCAAGAAATCTTGAACTCTTGGGATCTAGAATAGAAAAGTATTTCTCATAACACTGTTTATTATCTATAGAACCAGACATTGACCTCAACTCAGAAATTAGTCATTCATCAAACATGTGGTGTATAAACCTCCTTTGTAATGTATGTGTGACTGTGGAATGTTGGCTACTGGGGTTTCTCTGAGCCACTCTGCTGTCCTGTAAAATCTCAGCAATACCACCTAATTCATAGGGTTTCTGTAAAATCACATCTAATGAAATGATGGATATAATGCCCATGGAATTAAGTAGGCAGTCTTCCCTTATTTTAGCAGAAGTTAAATTTGGAAGATTTTTTTCTGATAAAATATGGAATATTAAAATTAGTTGAACTGTTTGACTTCCTAATGAAGCTAAAAACAATAAGAGGTTTTCTAAAAAATTTTTCTGTGTTCATTAAAAACTATCTTTATATGTATTAGGCAATATTGGCTTTAGCTCTCAGGAAAAATAAAAATGACTGCACTTTTCTCAGTTTTCTATAGCTATTGTCTGTAAGTATGAAATCATGGATTTTGTTATTGAAATATTTGACAGTGTTTTGTTTTAGCTCTTTTGATAACTTTTGTGTTTGCCTTGAGCAAGTCACTTATCTTTTCTATTTCTATTTTCTACTTCAATTTACTTATGAAAGGTAGAATAATGATTGTGATGTACCTTACAAAAAACTTAAAATAATATTGAGAGAATGGTGAAAACCAAAGCAGTGTATTAAATGCCAGATATGGCAACAAAAATAAGAGAAAGAATATTTCTAGTATAGAGTATTCTCCTAGATGGCTTTAATGCTGTGAAAGGCAGTAAAATTATTTCCTGATAAATACTTTTTTGAGCATTAAGACGTGAATTGTCCAGGATTAAATATACATGTATATCTCCAGAGTACTGATTATACAGCACATTTCCTGTCCTGCCTTCATTGAATTGATAACTAGTATACCACCAGGAGGCAGCTACTGGCATCATTAATGGAATATATTTATGGGCAAAATATCTTTTCTTAAAGAATTTCTGGAGTAATCTAAGGAAATCAAAATCAATTTTAACTTCAAGTTTCAGCCTAATTTTTTTCTACTAAAGCACTAACGGCGCATAAGATAGTAGATGATTTGCCCATCCATCCATTCATTTAATTGATATTTACTGAACTCCTCTGTGAAAGCTACTGGACTACATGATTTGTGATGTGCACAGATAAAATATGGTTTCTGTCCTCAAAGAGCTTACATATAATAGGGAAATAAATAGGGCGCTTGGGTGGCTCAGTTGGTTGGGCGACTGCCTTCGGCTCAGGTCATGATCCTGGAGTCCTGGGATCGAGTCCCGCATCGGGCTCCCTGCTCAGCAGGGAGTCTGCTTCTCCCTCTGACCCTCCTCCCTCTCATGCTCTCTGTCTTTCATTCTCTCTCTCTCAAATAAATAAATAAAATCTTTAAAAAAAAATAGGGAAATAAATATACATAAATAACTTGGGGCACCTGGGTGACTCCGTCGTTAAGCGTCTGCCTTCGGCTCAGGTCATGGTCCCAGGGTCCTGGGATTGAGCCCCGCATCGGGTTCCCTGCTCAGCGGGGAGTCTGCTTCTCCCTCTTCCTCTCCCCCTGCTTGTGTTCCCTCTCTTGCTGTGTCTCACTCTGTCAAATAAATAAATAAAATCTTTAAAAAAAATAAAAATATATATACATAAATAACTCAATTAAGGTTCTCTTCCTTAGTGTTGCAACAAAGTCAAGGAGAGCAATTCTGAGACATACGAAGAAGTCTAACCAGATAGAAAGACCTGAATTAAGGCAGTAGTGATGGGAAATGAAGAAAGGGAATGAGTTAAGGAATTTTGGAGTCAGAAAAGGGATTGTTTTTCAGTTGGTTTTAGAATGTGAGAAGACAAATCGTGCATAGGGACTTGTGGTTTTAATTCCAGTAGGTAAGGAGCTTGGAAGTCATCACTTCTGTTTTTTACAAACAGCAAAAGCTGAACAAACTGAAAATCAATAACTTTTCTTGGGCTTATCGAAGAAACAAGGCCACAAAGCAAATCACCACGACAGACAAATATAGAGAATCACTGCCAAAATCAATTTACATGGAACAGAGGCCACTAAAGTTATACACTGGTAGGAACACTTAAATTGTAATTTTGATGAATTACTCGAAGCTATGTGTAGACTAGGTTGACAGTATGAAACTCTTGGGGGCCACATTCTTAAGGGGGACCCACACTTGAATGAATCTTACCTCTGAAATTCCCACCAGATTCTCATGGTGAAGAACCAAAATAAAGTCCTCTTGTGTTTTGGCAGAGAAGCAGAAAAATAACTCTTTGAAATATGCCCGGGGCCTTTTCTATAACAAAGACCTGCTCTCTAGGCAGAAGTTTTATGTCATCTGGGAGAGAGAAGGGCTATTAACCAATTCCAGCCCTCTCTACCCTTCCTGTCTGACCTGAGGAGGGAGAATAAAGTTAAGAAAGACTTGTGAAGGTCACAATCATCCCAGAAACACAGGCCTGCTAAAAAACTGATAATAATAAGATTATAGAATACCACCGCCCCCCAACTCCTTACAATTACATCAACAATGTTCCAGTATACAGTGGATTATAGCTGAAAGAACTGCAAGGCACAGACTCTGTTAGGAGCTGTTCTTAGAGTAGCTCATAGAGTAGACAGCAGAGGAGACAAAAGTAAGGACGGTCAAGGAATTTGAGGCCTCTGGGACCTACAATTATAGCAAATACTAAACACAGCCCAACTTTTAGCAAGATTAACATAAAAATTCACACTATTTACTTCAGTTATTATTCAATACATCACTCCAGCTTTCTAAAAAATTACAAGGCATTCTAAAAGACAGGAAAAAAAGAAGAAGAAACAAAGTAAGCAGCAGAACTAAATTCATATAAACACAGATTTTGAAATTATCACACAGGGAATTTAAAATAATTCTAATTAGTGTGTTAAGGGCAGTAATGGAAAAACAGTAAACAGCATGCAAGAACAAATAGGCAATGTAAGCAGAGAAATGGAAACTCTAAAAATCAAAATGAAATGCTAGAAATTGACATAAATGAAAAATGCCTTTGATGGACTCAATAGTAGATTAGACACTGCCAAGGAAGGAATCAGTGAGCTTGAAGATATGTCAAATGAAACACAAAAAGAGAAAGGAATGGAAATAAAATAACAGAATATCCAAGAATTCTAAGAGTATAACATGTGCACAATTGGAGTACTAGAAGAAAAGAGAGAGAATGAAGAAGAAGGAATGTTTAAATAGTGACCAAAACCTTCTCAAAATAAATGGCAGACATCAACTCACAGGTTCATGGAACTCAGAGAATTCCAAGCAAGAAGTATAAAAACTCTACACCTATACATAACATATTGAAGCTGCAGAAAGCCAAAGACAGAGAGAAAATCTTTAAAGAATCCAGAGAAAGAAAATATCTTACCTCTAGAGAGAAAAAAAGAGGGAGAGGGAGAAAGAATTCCAATGGACATCTCATCGTCAGAAACCACGCCAGCAAGATAATGAGGTGAAATACTTAAGTGCTAAAAGAAGTCAAGGATGAATCAGTTTCTTGGTCAAGTTATAGGAGAAGTGATGTTATTAATTGAGACCAGAATTATAGGAGAAATTATATGTTGCCCTTTGGGGTGAAGATTTTAGATGTGAAAGTTTGAGTCTGACACACCTGGAACATAAGTGGCAAATCTCCAGGAAGCAGAAATTTGGCACACGATTTCAGAAGACTGGGGAGGAGGGAATGGGGTTTGATAATAAATCTGGAACTGTTAGTTTATAGGTAATTGCTAATACAATAAGTTGTTGCGGTAAAACATTTAAGGGGAGATGGGTGAGGTCTTCAGATAGAAACCTGAAGAGTATTAACTTTTTTTTTATTTTTTTAAAGATTTTATTTATTTATTTGCGAGAGAGAGAATGAGAGACAGAGAGCACGAGAGGGAATAAAGGAGAGGCAGAAGCAGACCCCCCCGCCGAGCAGGGAGCCCAATGCGGGACTCGATCCCGGGACTCCAGGATCATGACCTGAGCCAAAGGCAGTCGCTTAACCAACTGAGCCACCCAGGCGCCCAAGAGTATTAACTTTTAAAGAACAAAGTGAAATGAAAAATATTAAGGAGTTTGATAAGTATCTGAGGACAAAATGTGCACAAGTCCAGGAGAAAGAGATATTTTTAAAACGGGATTTTTGTATTGCCAAGTCTAAAGCATAGATCAGGCTGAGGACCGAAAAATGTTTTTACTTAACACTGATGAGAGCAATTTTAATTAAGGGACTGGAGTGCCAGTTTTCAGAGTCAAGGAGCTTGAATGATTCTTTATTCATGGCTAAATTGCAAGTGAGGGTATGGCTTCTATAAGTGTAGGTGCTCTTCCAAGAATCTCTTAATCGAAGGAAGAGAAAGTCAGGATAGAAGTTAGGAAAGACAAAGTCTTTGTTGTTGTTTGTTGTTACGTTTGTCTTAGGAAAGGTCGAAAGTTAATTCAGTTTAAGGGCTAACAGAACTAATAGAGAATATCTAAGCTAAAAGTTACTACAGTTTAGAGGGCTTCTCTCTTACACCAGTATTGTGAATATTAGTGAACAAGTGTTTAACCTTTCCCATACTACTCATGATTTTATATAAAACTAACTGAGTAATTCATGGAAAACCTATCCTTTTCCCCATCATCCTGGATAACGGAAATGTTTGCTATATAAGGGCCAGTTTATGGCACATTGTGATTATAAGAAGCAAAATTATACCCGTTGTCCTAAATCCTTATGTGTGTTTTACATATTCTAATAATCACTCCTTTTCAACTGATTTTCAACAGCACTGTGTTCCGAAGAGTGAGATTAGAAAAATGAAAAAAAAAGATAGATTCCAACTCACACCTGCAATTGAGTCTCATAAACCTAGCAGGGTAAATTGGGGGGAGGAAGAGACTGTAAATCTTTTAAATACTCCCTAGATGATTTAGGTAAAGTCTTCATTCGCCTGCTGTTGAAAACTACCTATCTAGTTTGCTACCCATGTACTTTGCTATTGGCTTCCTTTAAAAAATAGGTTTTTTCTTTCCTTTCCTTTTCTTTTCCTATCTTTTCTTTTCTTTTCTTCTTATTATGTTATAATCCTGTGACTTGACTGGCTCTCTACTTATGATTAGGCAATGTTAGGCATTGCACAGCTGGACAAAATTGAAGTAGCAATAGAAGAACAGAAACCATATTTAAATTCATAGTCAAAGTGAACAGAAAGGTCTATTACTTTCAAGATAATATAATACTATTAAAGCGCAAGTCTTTCAATGTGACAAGTTCAGAATAAAGACCTCAAGAATTACAACTACGGTTTCTGTATTCAAGCAAAATAACTTGACAATTATTGACAGAAATAAGGTACCAGCACCTTTAAATGTATTGCTTTCTAAATAAATCTCAGTCCAATGCCATTTAAAACTGTATGTTCAAGTTGTACACTTTCATAAGTTGTCATTTATTTTCCTTACAATCTTAACATTTTAATAGATTTACAATAACATCTTTTTGAACAGTTTTTGCATACTTTCTTAAGCTTAATTAACAAAACACTTATTACTTTCTTATGTATGAAGAGTACTTAGTATCAAAAGGATTCAAAGACACCATTCTTTCCCTACAGGTGTTTATAATTTAGCCTTTTTACTCCATGTTTTTGATGTCTAGTAAATACTCACATAGTTTTAATTTAATTAATGGGGGAGGGTATTTATGTAAATTTTTTTAAGTTACCTTTTCTCTATTCACTAAAAATAATTCGCATCTGAGGGGTACTTGGATGGCTCAATCAGTTAAGTGTCTGCCTTGGGCTCAAGTCACAATCTCAAGGTCCTGGGATCCAGCCCTGGGTAGGGCTTCCTGCTCAGTGGGGAGTCTGCTTCTCCTTTCCCTCTGCCCCCCCACCCCCGCTCCTGAGTGTGCACTCTCTCTCTTTCTCTCAAATTCAGAACAAAATCTAAAATAATAATAATAATTTGGGTCTTAAGTTCTTTTCCTCTTTACCCTCTGATGGAGGACTTCCTTATCAGACACATTAAAGAGTTCTTATGATTCAGAATCAGAAGGGAAGTTGGGCTGGAAGGACGCATGGTACCTAAGCAAGAGCTGTAGAACACTTGGGAGAACTGCTGAAGTGTCTCTGGGAAACTGATAGAAGAGAGTAGTATAATAATAAAAATTATTGTGAACTATATGTCCTAGTTATTATGTTCAAGATATGCAAATGAGGATCTCTGGTTGTTTTGAATTTCTTTTTTGGTCCTGGAATATTTTCGCTTGAACATACTGTTATTTTGAGACTATATCATGTGTGCCATAGATTCAGCAGGTTACATGATTGCTAAATATCTTTGAATAAATTTTTAGGTTTAATTGAAAATTAGGTTTAAATTTTAAAAGTGTATTTTTCAGCTTACTATATAGACTCTGTAACCAGCCTTTCTCGAAGTTGCATATTTCATTGGATAGATTTACCATCATTTAATAACAGTTCTTTAATTATTGCATACTTATGGTTGCCTTTAATATTTTGACATTATAATAATGGATATCTATGGTATGGCCACTGATTTTCAGTCATCAGAGGTTTCTTTTCTTTCCTTTCATTTTTTTTTTTTTTCTTTTCAACCAGCAGGGCTCAGATGGCATGAGGTTGGGTATGAGTATGAGGGCATTCATTTACATTTCCCCCCATGCCTGAAGGTGACATTTTTCTTATCACATTTTATTATATGTGAAAAGGAATCAGTATGTGGAACGAATTCACATACTGATTAGTGGTCAAAGCAAATTTGACTTTGATGAGACTAACTTGTCTAAAACATTTTGATCATTTTGATCAGTGTCAAGTTACAAGAATGTGGTAGTGGCTGCCCTCACATTCTGTACAAAAGTCCACAACAGTAAACCCTGGTGTTCCCTTGAATGATTGAGTGTGACTAAAGGCAAAACTACTGCTACAGATACAGACTTAAGTAGACACCTACACCTCTTACTTGCTCAAGAATCAAGTAGTGACTAAATATGCAAAGACAAAAGTGCTTTATGTTTATAACCTGAAGGAATAAAGAACTACTGTTATATTAGATATGCTAATAACCCCTCCATTTTATTTAATATGACCCTATGTTAGAAATAAGAATGAGTATTTGGAGAGCTTTGAAGGTAAGAGACATGGTAGAGAAAGGTCATGGTTTATGTACTCTCTTTTTTCCATCCTTTCCTACTTCTTTCTATTTGCTGATTTGCTAATTATTGAAAAATTATATATAAACTCAATTACTTATACATAATCTATAAGAAGGTGTAGCAGTTGAAAATTACATTATGTCTGTGTATTGGTTTCCTAGGGATACTATACAAAGTACAACTGTGTAGCTTAACCAACAGAAATGTATTGTCTCAGTTCTGAAAGCTAGAATTCTGAGACCAAAGTGTCATTAAGACTGTGCTCCCTTTGATGGTGCTAGGGAAGAATCTGTCCCAGGTCTCTCTCCTAGTTTCTGGTAGTTCCTTGGTTTGTGACAACATTAACTCCAGTCTTTACATGGTGTTCTCCTCGTGTACATTTCTCTGTGTCCAAATTTCTCCTTTGTATAGACATCAGTCATATTGGACTAGGGGCTTACCCTATTCTAGTACTCTCTTCATTTTAACCAATTACGTCTGCAGTGACTCCATTTCCATACAAGGTCATGTTCTGAGGTTCTAGGGGTTAGTACTTTAGCATATGAATTTTGAGGGAACACATTCAATTCTTAGCAGTCTATTACAGAGTTAAAGTTATTTATTTATTTATTTATTTTTATTTTTTAAAATGTAATGAAATATTGTTTTTATTTTTTATTATGTTAAGTTAGCCATCATTAGTTTTTGATGTAGTGTTCAATGATTCATTAGTTGCATATAACACCCAGAGCTCATCACAACACGTGCCCTCCTTAATAGCCATTACCTGGCTACCCCAGCAATTACACTACTAGGTATTTACCCCAAAGATACAGATGCAGTGAAAAGAAGGGGCACATGCACCCCAATGTTCATGGCAGCAAAGTCCACAACAGCCAAACTGTGGAAGGAGCCGAGATGCCCTTCAACAGATGAATGGATAAGGAAGATGTGAAATATATATGTATACACAATGGAATATTACTCAGTCATCAGTTAAAGTTATTTAGAAAGAGGATCCTTTATCATTGAAGCACTATCAACAAAAGATTATTTCATTTCCTTATGTTCATGTATACTTCTCTGCCTACTGGAAGCTCATACCTCCTTGCATGTAGTGGATCTCATCTCTTAACACTTGAAGGATTTCCTTCCCTCAGTTATTCCTTCTCTCCCTTATATTTCTAACTTCTCCCTCCTTACTGAATCATTTTTAGCAACCTTTAAACCTCTTCAAGCTTTTCCATCTGAAACACACACACACACACACACACACACACACACACACACCATCTCAATCCTAACAGGTCCTGGAAGGAGCTTGTATTTTGATAATTATGTGGTTGGTAACTCCTTACTTCTACATCTTCAATTTGCTTTTGAGCCGCTGTAATCTGGATCCTACTTCTAACATGCCACCTGGAACTGCTTTGTTGAAGTCAACAATGACTTACTATTTGATAAGCACTTACTTTATCTCTGTTGCATCTAACATCATTGATCTTACTCTCTTTCTTAAAGTTATCTCCTGCCTTGACTATCATGACTCCATGCTTTCCTTATCTCAAACTGTTCATTTTCAGTCATTTTTTTGTTTTGTGTTTCCACAGTCACTTCTCATCTTTCAACTGTTGATTTTTCACTACATCAATATTCTAATGATTCCCAAATCTCCACAGCCTGACCAGACGTCTCTCTTCTGAGCCCATGCCTACATCGACAGTCCATACTATATTTCTTCAGCTGGATGTTAACAAGAGTCACAAATTAAACTCATTGTGTTTTCTTCATCTTAAATTCCTCCACCTTTAATTAGGTTTGCTATCAACAAGAATGAGCAACACTTGCATTCACCCCATACATTCCCCAGATACTTTATATCATCCTTGACTCTTTCCTTCCTCATTTTTCCCTCCTGTGCCTCCCATATCTGGAAGAGCCCACCTTCTAAATATCTTTCAAATCCACTCCCACAGCCCCATCTTAGTTTAAATACTAATAATTTCTTACCTGGATCATTAAACCAGCCACCTATCTCTGGTCTTTATCTCATCCAGCCCATCCTCCTTGCTGTCCCTACAGTAAGCTGCATAAACTTAAATCTGATTATACCCTTACATGGATTAAAATTCTTTATTGATACATCAAAGCCTTCTGAATGAACCAACTTACTATTGTGGTACAAATGACTTTCATGTTTTGGTTTTCAATTGTGTCTTCTTGTCGATACCTCTCCATACCATTATACTAAAATACTTGTTCCCTGAGCTCTTGCAATGGTTTCCTTTACTTTAGGAATTCTCATCATCCTGCATTTGCTTGGAAAATGCTTTCCTTTCTTTGATCATTTGCTAACTCTTCTGACCATTGAGATTCTGGTTAGATATTTTTTTCTCAAGAAAGCTTTCTCTCTCTTACTTTAGTCTTTGTGTATGCAATTTGGTGACTTAAAAGACATTTATAAGTCTTTCGTCAGAGTCTCACAAAGCTGAAATTAAGGAGTCATCAGCTGTCCTCATCAGGAGCCTCGGGGTGTCTTTCCAGCCCATCCCTGATTTTGGAAGAACTCACTTCCTTGGTTGAAGGTTTGAGGTCCCATTTCCTTGCTGGCTGTTTCTCTTATCTCCTTATGTTATCCCTTCTCACACAGCCCTTTCGATCCTCAAAACATCAATAGTGAGTAAAATGCTTACCATGCTTGGAATATATCTGACTTTTGCTTCATATGACTAGATTAAGCCCACACAGATATCTCCCTATTTTAAGGTCAACTGTATTATAGAACGTAATATAATCACTGGAGTGATATCGTATTCATAGATTCTGGAGATGAGGGCAGGACAAGTCTGGGGTTGCTGTTTTAGACATTCTACCTACCATGCCTAATTGTGGTGGTTTCCCTTATGTGTACGTGAGTGAATCATTTTGGGAAAAAATATATATACATGATCCCCATTTTATGAGGGAAATTGAGGCTCTCCAAAGTAGTTAGTGCAGACTACTACTGAGAGACACTGGTTTTGTGTTAATGCAGACTTGGGTTTATTTCAGTCATTGTTTTTAGTTCTATGGTATAGGAAAGTTGTTAAAACATTGAAAAATGTGGTTAATACCACCTCACTGGTAAAAAAATGTGACTATCCATGACAATGTATGCAAAACATTTATTATTTCAGAATTTCAATAAATTGTACTTTTGTTATCAGTAATTGATTTGTGCAAGGTCACATAGCTGAACTGTGACACAACACTCAGATGCAATCTTGTCTGTCCCAAAGGAGAGACAGCAACGAAAAACATTGCTAGATTTGTAGGGTTTTTTTCCTTTATTAGATAATAGTTTTTAGGATAGTTTAGTGTTGTTTAATGATAATCTAAAACTTCTCAGTACTCTTAAATTTAATTTGTAGACTCTTTAAGCCAAACATTTGGTTTTATAATGGAAGTTAATTATATAGTTGGGCAGAGTATTCAGATATTCACTTCATAAGCAACCATTCAAAAGTATATCTATTTCATAAGTTGAAAAAGTTACTTATTCCAAATTCATGTATATGCCATCTTAAGACTCCTGCTTTACAATGTACTTATAATGAGTAGTTGAATTTACTACTCTGTATGCTGTTGCTATCCATTAGTGCTCTAAAAAGAACAAAGCATGACCTTTTTTTCCTTTCCTTACTGTCTAATACTGGTTTATGTTTTGTAGCTGTGATCTGTAGCATCAGCTAACATTCATTGCTTTTTTGCAGCTTACTTTTGTGACCTCCCAGACTGCCTGAAACCACTGCTTAAATTGAGTCACATTATCCATGATTTCTGTGTAGCACAATGTTGAGCTTTCTGCTTTTTCTCCTCCCCAGAATTCTACAATTAGGCTAGAATCTTCGAAAAACATCCTTAACGCATTACTTAATCTGTATTCTTCATTATTGTCACAATTCAGCACCCTATAAGACAGAATACTACACATTTTTTTAGGATTTGCTAATATTAGGAATGTTTTTCCTCTCTGATTTTTACTCTATTAAAATATAAAACTAGAAGGGCTTTTTTCTCCTTTTATTATGCAAACAATGCATATATATTGCCAAGCAGTGCCCAGTATTCACATTGCCCTTCCTCTCTGTCTGAGGGTGGCATAAATGTCTAGGGCCCAAGAGCTGGCTCAGCTACCTTGTCCCAGGTGAATGGCAGAAGTGTGCCCACTACCTGCAGCCAGACTTGCCAGCATTATTTTTTATGAGATTTAATTTTTTTTTTTTTTTGATGGAGATACAACACACTGGTACTCAGATCTCTGTTACTTACACCTCCCAATAAGAGAAGGCTGCCAAGCAGGACCCTGCAGGAATTTGCTCTCAGGCTACAGAGTTAACAGTAAACTCCAGCTCTAGGGGTAACTTATGTAATGGCAAACAGCATGGGGTTAGCTAGATTTCCAGGGCTCCCTGAGGATTGGTTAACTTGAATAATTTTAGGAGCTCTGGGGAATACAGGGGGCTATCCCTAATTGCCTGGTACCTGGTTTGGTAGGGCTGGTACATAATGGCCCTAAAGTGTGAGGGCCCAATAAGGGAAGTATTTGGAATGTGGACTTAATTAGTTGTTCAAGAAGAGGATCTAACAGGCCTCCGACCAAGGCCTCAAAACTGGGTCAGGAGAGTATTTTAAATAAAACAAAAATAAAACAACTGTGTTACACACTTCTAGGTGGGGAATGGGATATGTTTGATGTCTTTAATTGCTTTTCCTTCTCAGAAACTAAACTTGAAGTTATGTTCAGACATAATTCTCTTCATTCAAGATGTTGAAGGATAAGAGGTCCCTTATTTCTTATTTAAAGCATGCAAAGCATGCGGTGCCTGGCTGGCTCAGTTGGAGCTTGCAGGTCTTGACCTCAGATTCATGAGTTCAAGCCCCATGCTGGGCATGGAGTCTACTTAAGAAATAATAATAATTAAAATTAAAAAAAAATGAAAAGCAAGCAAGCATGACTACATAACAAAAAGGAATGTTTAACAGGGTATTTCTAACCATTTCATTTTTCTTTCTTGTAAAATTTATATTGTGGGAAGAGTTGTAATCATTTACCTTATTTAAAAAATAAAAGTATAATGTGACAGTTATATCTGTCTTCTGTGAGGAAAAAAAAATGCTGGTATCAGAGAATCTTAAGATCTCCTAAGAATATTTTTTCCCCAAGAATTTTTTATCAAGCAAGTTCAATGGGGCAATATAAATTAATATTACTTTATCATTTGTTGACTTTCTTTGTTGACAAGCTCCTTGTTGAGTTTATAAGACATTTATATCTTAAGTAGAGTTTATAATTGATTTTGATAAAACACATGGGTTTAGGAGATCAGAAAACTAATTTGCCATGCTTACTAACTCATTCTATGACCCTAGGAAATTTGTTTTCATCCTTATACCTACAAAATAAAATCATTTTAAGAAGGCTTTGGAAAATGAAATACAGATGTTTGGTTTTTTTTTAATTTTACTTTTAACCACCCCCCCCCAAAAAAAAAATCCTGGATGAAACAAATAACAAAATAGTGAAAACTTTGAGTAAATATTTTTATAAGGATCATGACTTAGATTAACATGTTCTGTTAACTTACTGTATAGAAAAAAAAAATAAGGAAAAGTATATTAAAAGAGTTATGCAACCCAAGTTTTTCTTATTAACGTAAGAAAGTGAATCTAAGAGCATTCTAACAACTTGGAAATGACAAGCCCATAGTCTCATGGAACTGTTTTAACATCCTAACAGATTTCTCAGTGAGGCTAATGTTTTTAATGATTCCAAAAACTGTAGGAATACAATAAATTTTGTTGAGAGGTTAATGAAACATCCTAAGGGTCTTAGTATTATTATTAATGGTTTCCTTTTGTTTGACCTTTGCTACAGTTGCTTTTTCTGCTTCATTTTTATGCCTAAAGCCTTTACTTATCCTAGAAATGTACCATTTTGCCCAATAACTGGTTAAGAAATATTCTGATAGTAAAAAGAAATTATATACATAAAAATGTTTTACAAATTATAAAGCCCCTTTCCCATACAAATATCAGGTATTGTTATCATTGAGTGATAAAGATCAGTAAGAAGTCTTAATATTTCCTAAGAGTAACACTTGCAAATGAAAAGATTATGCTGATATCCAGTCTCTGATTGTTTGAAAATCACAGCCAATATACCATTGTGTCAAGGGATAATGCTGTTTCCTGATTTGATCTATATGCTAAAAATATATATTTATAAGATATTCACTTTGAACACCTATTATGCCTTTTTTATTTTTCTATTTCTATAAAAATATTTAGAAAAAAACCACTGTAAATCAATGAAATGTTATGTCATCTCATAAGTGAATGTACAAAGTCAAATCCGGAATATTTTTTAATTGAATGTAAAAAGAAGATTTTTCATCATGAAGCATTAATACTGAAATGATTTATTTTTTTTTCAATTATTTTAAACTAAATAATAAAGAATTAGAGTGGTGTTTTTATTCACTTCGGGTTTTTTTTTAAGATTTTATTTACCTATTTGAGAGAGAGAGAGAAAGCACGAGAGGGGGGAGGGTCAGAGGGAGAAGCAGACTCCTTGCTGAGTGGGGAGCCTGATGCAGGGCTTGATGTGGGGCTTGATTCTGGGACTCCAGGATCATTATCTGAGCCAAAGGCAGACACTTAACTGACTGAGCCACCCAGGCACTCTGACTTTGTTTTCAGTATTCAAAAAGCAGTTCCTCTTATGCTCCTGTTAGATAACTATCTGTCTACACTGCTTTATTTCTCTAGTTGCTCAGGTTTTGCAGATAGCATGCTACTTTAAAGTTCAGTTAATGTAAGAATTATATAAGGTCAGTTCTTTAGGTAGAGCTGCAAAATACATTGTCAGTTATTATACATTTTTGTGTTTTCTAACCTCTGCCCTGCTGTCCTCTCCTACCAGATTCCGATTTCTTTCTTTTTCCACTTGTTCATGACATTCTGTCCTTCTTTCTCTGATAGAGTTGTCTCTTTCCTTTATTTTTTTAAAAATCTTTTGACCTTTTTTGTTTACAAGAATGAGGAAATAACTTGTAAATCATAAAATAAAGCCCTCCAGAGGTCTATAAATAGAAAGAATCATGATGACTCAATACCAATTTTGACATGTGTTTGTAACTAGTAGCCCAGAATTACAAATAATTTTACCTGCAGAATTATGTGGAGGTGTGTGAGTTAGAAATTATGTGATTTTTTTAACCTATATTTCTAATTTCAGCGTAAGATCATTTTCAAAATGATTTACAGATTCTACTTGCCTTTTTTTTGGCATTTGATTTCTGTTTATATAATAGTCTGAAACAATGAGTTGTTTCTAAATTAGGCAAAAATAAATTATGGGATATATGGGACTGAAGTCAGCTAACTGAATTTGGGACAAATTACCCTAATATCTGTGTATCTGGCTCTAACTTTCCAACTTTATCAAATGAAAGTACAAGAATAAGATAATTTGTAAACTGTTTTTATATCTGTATGTCTGATTCTCTAGTATCTTACACAATGAGAACATAAATCTTCCTTTCATGCATGAAATGAGCTATTTGACAATTGCACTATTTAAACTATAACTTAAATCACAAAAATCATAAATTAAATCACAAAATATTTTATTTCAAAACTAGCTGCATATATTTTTTACAACTATAATGAGTCATAATTTATACTAATTCTAATTATAATAATTTGGAGTTTGTCCATATGTGCTGTGGTGTTTGTAACAAATCATCCCCAAAATTAATGGCTTAAAATAATAATTTTAATTGCTCACAGTTTTGCAGGTCAGGAATTTGGGAATAATTCAACTTAGGCAGTTATGGTGAGATATTGGTGTGGGGCTTTGGTCACCTGAAAGTGATGTGCAAGATGGCTCACTCTCATGGCTGGCAGTTGAAGCTGGGTATCCATTCACAGCTTATAGGGGGTTGTCAACAGAAGTGCATGTGGTTTTACTTTTCAGCATGGCTGTTGGATTCCTTCTGCAAGGGAATAACCTGAGAAAGGAGCGTTCTAAGAGACCAGTTGTGGAAGCTGAAAGGCCTTTTCTTATCTCGTCCTGGAAGTAATGTAGAGTTCATTCCATGGTATCCTATTGCACAAACAATAAAACCAGCCTAGATCCAAGGAGAGAGCATTGGCCTCCATCTTTCAGTGGGAATAGTAGCAAAAGATTTGTAGCCATCTTTAATCTACCACACTATGAATTCCATACTTTTAAATAATTACTGAATTTAGAAATAATAGAATTTAATTAAAAAAAATAGACTTGAATTTTCGTCCTAAAATTAATTATACTTGAATGAGAAAAAGAAAATATCATAATTATTAAAATGTATAGTTTTCTATCAATGAACAATATACATTTAAATAAGCAGAAGCTTAGTCTGTCTCTTGGTTTCAATTCAGGTCATGATCTCAGGGTTGTGAGATGAGTCCCGCATCAGGCTCCAAGTGAGCTGGGAGTCTGCTTAAGACTCTACCTCTCCCTCTGCCCCTCCCTGCTGCACTCTCTCTCTCTCTCAATTAAATAAATCTTTTTTTTTTTTAAAGATTTTACTTATTTATTTGACAGAGACATAGCGAGAGAAGGAACACAAGCAGGGGGAGTGGGAGAGGGAGAAGCAGGCTTCCCGCGGAGCAGGGAGCCCAACGTGGGGCTCCATCCCAGATGATCCCAGGACCCTGGGATCATGACCTGAGCTGAAGGCAGATGCTTAACTGAGTAGCCACCCAGATGCCCAGTTAATGGAATAATCTAATTTGAAAAATCAAGAATATTAAAATCGTTAATTCTACACATCAATATTATTTCTAATTAAATAGATCATCCTGTCAAATACATCCTAGAAATTTGAAAACATAGTGAGAATATTGAGGGAATATTGCTCTTGCTCTTCAGCTAAGAGTGTTGTTCAAGAGATTTTATTTTATGTGTTAGACAAATACTTCTGTGAATATTGACACATGTATATATAACAACTAAAAATGAAACTCTAGATAAGATTCATTTGCATAGTCATCATAAAGACTTTTATAAAAATTGGCTTCTAATGACATGATAAATATTTAAGGTGTTATTCCATAAGTAAATGCAAATGATATATTATCACCTATTGATTTAAAACTGTGAGATTATGAACTTCTTGAAAAAGTTCCCCAGGAACAAAATCAGAGAATTGTATAAAGTGAGCATAGCTTTGGAAAACCAATTTTTTTTTACAATTCCTATTAGTCACAATATAGGTGAATCTTCCATTTTAAATTAATTAATCAACAAAATAATTAATATACAAAAATATTGTTGATAATTAATCCACAAAAAACAATTGTAGTAGATTCAGACAGATGCCGAGATCTTTTAGTAAAGGACTCAGTGCCCAGCTGCAAATCCTGTGGTTAGCTGATTGCCTCCTGCTGTTAGCTAATGCCTTAAGGGCCTGCCTCTTCTTTCTACCTGAAGTCAGTCTCATTTGTGGATGATCTGAGACAATGAATAAGTAACAGCAGCTGAGATCTAGTTATTCTTGAGACAGCCCCCAGTCAATGACCGAACAGGGAGCGATATAAGAGCCTGCCCACCTTCCCTCAACACATGATTCCTCTAAGAGGGGCTCCTGGCGCTGGAGCTCTTCCTTTGGCTGACAGAGGATTTGTCAGGTATGAATCTTGGTCCAACTATCTCCCTACCCGAGTCTGATTTTCTTTTCTTTTAACATGGGTTTACTCTCTAATAAACCATTTACACCCTTAACTCCACTTCAGTATTTGTTTCCTGGAGAACTCACCTGTGACATTTTATTTTATGAGAAGAGTTAATTTTCTTAAGTGAGATTATGCAAGACTTCAGGAATATAAGTATTAGTACAATGTAGTGTTTGCCATCAGGTATTTATGGTCTGCTGTTATCTTCAACCTCCACAGAAAGTTTCTAGCACAGAGCCACAGGCCTAATTAATTGAAAGCCCAACAATTTGATCCTAGATCTCTGATTCTAAAACGCATGATTATTCTCTTACCTACTTCTTAAGTTTGCTATATTTTTTCCCTTTATATTGTGGAGCAGGTTAAGCATTCTTGCCATTAATATTTAAAATCTATGAAAATAAATATTAAAAACAATGAGTGTAAACTCCATGAAAACATGATTTAGTCAAGAAATAGGCCTACTGCAAAAGGAAAGGTACAGAGATAATTAGCATCTCCCAGCCAAGCTGGTTCCAAACAACTGAAAGATATTTGTAAATTAAAATCATATGTTTGGTATTGCTTAGTTTAGAGGAAGTAGAAATTATTAACACCATGAAAGCCAAAATAAACAAATATTCTGTTTTTTTCTAAGCCATTAGCTATTGTGTTCCTTGTCAGTTCAGCTAGGTTAACAGATTCAGAAAAAGTAATTCTCCTAATGTTTATATTATTTGGTGATTTTTATGGGAAGGAAATGTGGATTTGAGCTTATGCACATCAGTTACAGTGTTTGGTGCTAATGAAATAGTCTATCTGCTAAAGTGGAGGGGGAAAAAAAGAGTCTGAAGAGGCAGGGGAATAGGCAAACAACATGTGAAGTATTAGTATTTCATGACATAGGATTTAGATGCTATGGAGCACGTCCTTACTCTCAAGGGAGATCTTACTCAGCCAACAAGGGGAAGCTCTTTAGTGGAGTAAGGAGCAATGTTTGAAATGCCTCTAAAAGCACAAGAAATTGTGGGGAATATAGAGGCGCTGCGGGTGGAAGACTGTATAATCCAGTCCTGTGTATGTGTAAAGCAAGGATACATAAAAACCTCTCGTGTTTCAGTTCTATAGGAATGAGTGAAGGTTGTAAGAAAGTTGGAAATGAAAAGCTCGGAAGCTCCAGAAATAAGCCAGTAGCAGTTAATGAAAGGCATTATATGCTATGCTGAAGAGTGTTGCCTTCTTTATTTTCCTGAAGGAGGTGATTAGCTGTTAAATAAGAAGAGCTGTAATTTATCCCCATTTAGCAAAATATCTCTGGCAGATTGGGAATGTGATAGAAAACCAGTTTAGAAACTTACTGCATTAAGCCAGGAAAGAAGCAATGAGTACCTAGAATAAGTTAATGAGGATAGAGAAGAGTGAGTCCAAGAAATATCAAGGAAATAGAGATGAGAGAGTTTGGTATCCGATTTGGTTCAGAGCGAATAAAAAGAGTATAGGATGGCTTCCTGGTTATTTTTAGGAACTAGGAAGATGTGAGAAGTAAGTAAAAGTGAAGGTTTCAGGTAGAGAGAAATATTAAGATGAAGGTTGCCCTGAAATGTCTATGGGACAATGTGAGTATATGCTTAATAAGTAGTTTTATTTATGGGTTGAAGCTTAGAAGATGGAAGAGTCTAGATTAAGTATTTGTATCTGAGCATTACCTGCATACAGTAATATAGGCCCTAAATGTGGATGTACTGTGTACAGAGGCTGTAGCTGAGCGTATTTGCCCAGTGAGAAGATTAAATGCCCAAAGACAGAGCTCTAGGGAAAGGGACAAATATTAGAGAGATGTCGTTAAAGACAAAGACTGTAACATGGTAACTGGTTTGGGAATTAATATTTAATTATGGCAGGGGAACAAATGGTAGATAAAAGTATCTTTTTTTAATTTTATTTTTGTTATGTTAATCACCATACATTACATCATTAGTTTTTTTTATTATGTTAATCACCATACAAATACATCATTAGTTTTTGATGTGGTGATCCACGATCCATTGTTTGCGTATAACACCCAGTGCTCCATGCAGGATGTGCCCTTTTTAATACCCATCACCAGGCTAACCCATCCCCCCACCCCCTCCCCTCTAGAACCCTCAGTTTGTTTCTCAGAGTCCATAGTCTCTCGTGGTTCATCTCCTGCTCCGATGTCCCCCCCCCTTCATTTTTCCCTTCCTG